>NC_065580.1:184936074-184968766 GCF_024542745.1 Macaca thibetana thibetana | reverse complement strand
GTGTTAGCAAACAGTTCCATGAAAAGAACGGTGTAACTCTTTGAGATGAAAAACAAACAGTGCTACCAATCTGCACAATGAAAAGAATTGTGTAACTCTGTGAGATAAATTCACAAGTCACTAAGCAGTTTCTCAGAAAGCTTCTTTCTAGTTTTTGTCTCAGCGTATTTCCTTTTTCACCATAGGTCTCAATGCACTCGTGAATATCACTTTGCAGATGGCACAAAAATAGTGTTAGTAAATTGCTCCATGAATAAAAAGGTGTAAAGCTTTGAGATGAATTCACACATCACAAAGCAGTGTCTCAGAAATCTTTTTTGGCTTTTTCATGAGGATATTTCCTTTGTCACCATAGGCTTCAATGTGCTCCAAAATATCCTATTGCAGATTCCACGAAAACAGTATTAGGAAACTGCTGAAACAAAAGAATCGTGCAGCTCTGTGAGATGAAATCATATCACAAAGCAGTTTCTCAGAAAGCTTCTTTCCAATTTTTATCTGAGCATATTTACTCTGTCACCATATTCTACAATGCCATCAAAATATCCATTCTCAAATTCCCAAAAACATTCTTACCAAAATGCTCCATGAAATAATGGTGTAACTCTGTGAGATAAATTCATACGTCACAAAGCTGTTTCTCAGAAAGTTTCTTTCTAGTTTTTATCTGAAGATATTTCTTTTTTCATTGTAGGCCTCTATGCCCTCCCAAATATCCCTTTGCAGATTCCACAAAAACAGTGTTAGCAAACTGCTCCATGAAAAGAAAGGTGTAGCTCTCTGATATGAATTCACACATCACAAAGGGCTTTCTCAGAAGGCTTATTTCTAGTTGTTATCTGTGGATATTTCCTTTGTTACCATAAGCTTCAATACAATCCAGAATATCCCTTCTCAGATTCACCAAAAACAATGCTACCAATCTGATCCATAAAAAGAATAGTGCAACTCAGTGAGATGAATTAATGCACCTCAAAGAGGTTTCTCAGAAAGCTTCGTTCAGGTTTTTCTCTGAGGATATTTCCTTTGTCACCGTAAGTTTCAATGCTTTCTGAAATATCCCATTGCAGATTCCAAGAAAACAGTGTTAGCAAATTGCTCAATGAAAAGAACAGTTTAACTCTGTGAGATGTACTCACACATCACAAAGCAGTTTCTCAGAAAGAATCACTTTGGTTTTTATATGAGGATAGTCCCTTTGTCTCTGTAGGCTTCAATGTGCTTCCAAATATAATATTGCAGACTCCATGAAAACAGTGCTGTCAAACTACTTAATGAAAAGAACGGTGTTACTCAGTGAGATGAACTCACACCTCACAAAGCAAGTTCTCAGAAACCTTCTTTATAGTTTTTATATGAGCATATTTCCCTTTTCACTGTATGCCTCAATGCTCCCCCAAATATCCCTCGGCAGATTCCATGAAAATAGTTTGAGCAAACTGCTCCATGAAAAGGAAGGTGTAACTCTGTGAGGTGAATTCCCACATCACAAAGAACTTTCTCAGAAAATTTTTTCTAATTTTTATCTGAGGATATTTCTTCTGTCACCGTAGGCTTCAATGTGATCCAAAATATCCTTTCTCAGATTCCCCACAAACACTACTACCAAACTGATCCATGAGAAGAATTGTGTAACACTGAGAGATGAATTATCACGTCACAAAGCAGTTTCTCAGAAAACTTCTTTCTCATTTTTATCTGAGGATATTTCCTTTTTCACTATATGCCTCCATGTGCTCCCAAATATCACTTTGCAGATGCCACCAAAACAGTGTTAGGAAACTGCTCCATGGAAAGAAACCAGTAACTCTGTGAGATGAATTCACACATCACAAAGCAGTTTCTCAGAAGTCTTCTTTCTAATTTGTATCTAAGGATATTTCCTTTTTCACTATAGGCCTTAATGTGCTCCAGAATATAACATTGCCGATTCCATGAAAACAGTGTTAGGGAACTGCTCCATGAAAAGAAAGGCGTAAATCTGTGAGATGAATTCACACATCAGAAAGAACTTTCTCATTAAGATTCTTTCTAGTTTTTAACTGAGGACGTTTCCTTTGTAGTCATAGGCTTCAATGCGATTCAAAATATCCATTCTCTGATTCCCCCAAAACACTGCTACCAAACTGCTCTATGAAACCAGTGGTGTAAATGTGTGAATCCACACATCCCAAAGCTGTTTCTCAGAAACCTCCTTTCTAGTTTTTATCTGAAATATTTCCTTTTTCACCATATTCCTCAATATCCCATTGCAGAATAAACAAAAAAAGTGTTAGTAAACATCTCATTGAAAAGAATGGGTAACTGTGTGATAAATTCAAACATCACAAAGAAGTTTCTCAAAAACTTTCTTTTTGGTTTTTATCTGAGGATACTTCCTTTGTCACCATTTGCTTCAATGTGGTCCAAAATGTCCCTTCTCAGATTTCCCCAAAACAGGGTTACCAAACTTCTCCATGTAAAGAATAGTGTAACTCTTTGAGATGAATTAATATATAAGAAAGCACTTCCTCAGAAAGCTTCTTTCTAGTTTTTATATGAGGGTGTTTCCTTTGTCACCTTGAGCTTCAGTGCTTTTAGAAATATCCCTTTGTAGATTCAATGAAAACTGTGTAAGCAAAATTCACAATGAAAAGCTTCTTTTTGATTTTTGTCTGAGAATATTACCTTTGTCACCCTAGGCTGCAATGCGCTCCCTGATGTCGTATTGCAGACTCCACGAAAACAGTGTGAGCCTAATGCTGCAAGAAAAGAAAGGTAACTCAGTGAGATGAATTCACACATCACAAAGAAGTTTGGCAGAAATCTTCTCTCTAGTTTTTATCTGAGGATATTTCCTTTTTCACCATAGGCTTCAATGCACTCCCAAATATCCTATTCCAGATTCCACGAAAACTGTGTTATCAATCAGCTCAATTAATAGAATGGTGTAATTCTCTGAGGTGATTTCACACATCACAAGACAGTTTCTCAGAAAGCTTCTTTTTAGTTTTTATCTGAGGATATTTATTGTTCAATATAGGCCTCAATGTGCCCCCGAATATACCATTGCACATTAAGTGAAAAAAGTGTTGGCAAATTTCTCAATGAAAACAATGTTGTACCTCTGTGAGATGAATTCATACATCACAAATCAGTTTCACAGAAAGGTTCTTTTTGGCTTTTATGTGAGGATATTTTCTTTGTTACAATAGGCTCCCAAATATCCTATTGCAGATTCCATGAAAACAGTGTTATCAAACTTCTCAATGAATAGAACAGTGTAACACCTAAAGGTGAATTCACACATCACAAAGCAGTTTCTCAGAAAGCTTCCTTCTAGTTTTTATATGTGGATATTTCCTTATTCACCCTAGGCCTCAATGAGCTCCAGAATATCCCATTGCAGATTCCATGAAAACAGTGTAAGCGAACTGCTCCATGAAAAAAAAGTTGTAACTCTGTGAGATGAATTCTCACTTCACAAAGAACTTTCTCAAGAAGCTTCTTTCTAGTTTTTATCTGAGGATATTTCCTTTGTTAACGCAAGCTTCAATGTAATCCAAAATATCCCTTTTCAGATTCCCCAAATACACTGCTACAAAACTGATCCATGAAAAGAATCATGTAACTCTCTGAGATGAATTAACACACCACATAGCAGTTTCTCAGAAAGCTTCTTTCTAGTTTTTGCCTGAGGTATTTCCTTTTTCACTGTAACTTCAATGCACTCCCAAATATCCTATTGCAGATTCCACGAAAACAGTTATCTAACTGCTCAATATAAAGAACAGTGTAACTCAGTGTGATGAATTAACACATCACAAAGCAGTTTCTCAGAAAGCTTCTTTCTAGTTTTTGTCTGAGGTATTTCCTTTTTCACTGTAACTTCAATGCACTCCCAAATATCCTATTGCAGATTCCATGAAAACAGTGTTATCAAACTGCTCAATGTAAAGAACGGTGTAACTCAGTGAGATGAATTCACACATCACAAAGCGGTTTCTCAGAAAGCTTCTTTCTAGTTTTTTCTGATGATATTTCCTTTATCACCATAAGCCTCAGCACTCCCAAATATCCCTTTGCAGATTCCATGAAAACAGTGTTAGCAAACTGATCCATGAAAAGACATGTGTACTTTTGTGAGATGAATTCACACATTACAACTAATTTTCTCAGAAAGCTTCTTTGTAGTTATTATCTGAGGATATTTCCTTTGTCACCATAGGCTTCAATGCAATCCAAAATATCCCTTCTCAGATTCCCAAAAACAGTACTACCAAACTGATCCATGAAAAGAATGGTGTAACTTTGTGAGATGAATTAACACATCACAAAGCGGTTTCTCAGAAAACGTCTTCCTACTTTTTCTATGACAATATTTCCTATGTCACCATAAGCTTCAATGCACTCCAAAATACCCTATTATAGATTCAAAAAAACAGTGTTAGCAAACTGTTCAATGAAAAGAACAGTGTAACTCTGTGATGTGAATTCACACATCACAAAGTAGTTTTTCAGAAAGCTGCTTTTTGTTTTTTATCTAAGGATATTTCCTTTGTCCACATAGGCTTCAATGCACTCCAAATATCCTATTGCAGATTCCACAAAAGTAGTGTTTTCAAATTCCTCAGAGAATGGAATGGCGCAACTCTGAGACAAGTTCGCACATCACAAAGAACTATCTCAGAAAGCTAGTTTCTAACTTTTATCTGAGGGCATTTACTTTTCACGATAGGCTTCAATGTGATCCAAAATATCGTTTTCAGATTCCCCAAAAGCAGTGCTACCAAACCGCTAAATGAAAAGAATATGTAACTCTGTGAGATGAATTAACACATCAGAATGCATTTTCTCAGAAAGCTTCTTTCCAGTTTTTGTATGATGGTATTTCCTTTCTAACCTAAAGCTTCAATGTGCTCCACAATATTACTTTGCAGATTCCATGAACACAGTGTTAGTGAACTGCACAATGAAAAGAACAGTGTAACTCTGTGAGATGAATACACACATCACAAAGCAGGTTCTCAGGGATCTTCTTTCTACTTTTTATCTGAGGATATTTGCTTTTTCAACATAGGCCTCAATGAGCTCCAATATATCCCTTTGCAGATTCCATGAAAAGAGTGTTAGCAAACTGCTCAATGTAAAGAATGGTTTAACTCTGTGAGATGAATTCACATATCACAAAGAACTTTCTCAGAAAGCAACTTTCTTGTTTTTATCTGAGGATATTTTATTGTCAAAATAGTCTTCAATGCATTCCAAAATATCCCATTGCAGATTCCAAGAAAACAGTGTAGCAAACTGTTAAATGAAAAGAACAGTGTAACTCTGTGATAAGAATTCACACATCACAAAGCTGTTTCTCAGAAGGGTTCTTTTTGTTTTTTATCTGAGGTGATTTCCTTCATAATCATAAGCTTCAATGAGCTCCAAAATTACATTTCTCAATATAGCCTTCAATGTGATCCAAGATATCCCATTGCAGATTCCAAGAAATCAGTGTTAGCAAACTGCTCAATGAAAAGAACAGTGGAACACTATGAGATGAATTCACACATCAAAAAGCAGTTTATTCCAAAGCTTCTTCTAGATTTGATCTGAGGATATTTCCTTTTTCACTATAGGCCTCAATGAGCCTCCAAATATTCCTTTGCTGATTCCACAAAAAGAGTGTTGGCAAACTGCTCAATGGAAAGAATGGTGTAAATCTGTGAGATAAATTCACACATCACAAGACAGTTTCTCAGAAAGCTTCTTTCTAGTTTTTAATCTAACAATATTCCCTTTTTTACTTTAGGCCTCAATGTGCTCCCAAATATTCCTTCGCAGATTCCACGAAAACACTGTTAGAAAACTGCTCCATGAAAATAAAGGTGGCTACCCATAAAGGGAAGCCCATCAGACTAACAGCAGATCTCTCAGCAGAAACTCTACAAGCCAGAAGAAAGTGGGGGCCAATATTCAACATTCTTAAAGAAAAGAATTTTCAATCCCAGAATTTCATATCCAGCCAAACTAAGTTTCATAAGTGAAGGAGAAATAAAATCCTTTACAGACAAGCAAATGCATAGAGATTTTGTCACCACTAGGCCTGCCTTACAAGAGACCCTGAAGGAAGCACTAAACATGGAAAGGAACAACCGGTACCAGCCATTCCAAAAAAACATGCCCAAACGTAAAGACTGTCGAGGCTAGGAAGAAACTGCATGAACTAACGAGCAAAATAACCAGTTAATATCGTAATGGCAGGATCAAGTTCACACAACAATATAAACCTTAAATGTATATGGACTAAATGGTCCAATTAAAAGACACAGACTGGCAAACTGGATAAAGAGTCAAGACCCATCAGTTTGCTGTATTCAGGAGACCCATCTCACATGCAGAGACATACAAAGGCTCAAAATAAAGGGATGGAGGAAGTTCTACCAAGCAAATGGAGAACAAAAAAAAAAGCAGGGGTTGCAATACTAGTCTCTGATAAAACAGACTTTAAACCATCAAATATCATATGAGACAAAGAAGGCCATTACATAATGGTAAAGGGATCAATTCAACAGGAGGAGCTAACTATCCTAAATATATATGCACCCAATACAGGAGCACCCAGATTCATAAAGCAAGTCCTTAGAGACTTACAAAGAGACTTAGACTCCCATACAATAATAATGAGAGACTTCAACACCCCACTGTCAACATTAGACAGGTCAACGGGACAGAAAGTTAACAAGGATATCCAGGAATTGAACTCATCTCTGCAGCAAGCAGACCTAATGGACATCTACAGAACTCTCCACCCCATATCAACAGAATATACATTCTTCTCAGCGCCACATCACACTTATTCCATAATTGACCACCTAATTGGAAGTAAAGCACTCTTCAACAAATGTACAAGAAGAGAATTTTTTTTTGAATTTTTTTATTATTATTATACTTTAAGTTCTAGGGTACATGTGCATAACATGCAGGTTTGTTACATATGTATACTTGTGCCATGTTGGTGTGCTGCACCCATCAACTCGTCAGCACCCATCAACTCGTCATTTACATCAGGTATAACTCCAAATGCAATCCCTCCCACCTCCCCCCTACCCATGATAGGCCCTGGTGTGTGATGTCCCGCTTCCCGAGTCCAAGTGATCTCATTGAAGAACCGAAATTATAACAAACTGTTTCTCAGACCACAAGGCAATCAAACTAGAACTCAGGACTAAGAAACTCAATCAAAACAGCTCAACTACATAAAAACTGAACAACCTGCTCCTGAATGACTACTGGGTATATAACAAAATGAAGGCAGAAATAAAGATGTTCTTTGAAACGAATGAGAACAAAGATACAACATACCTGAATCTCTGGGACACATTTAAAGCAGTGTGTAGTCGGAAATTTATAGCACTAAATGCCCACAAGAGAAAGCTGGAAAGATCTAAAATTGACACTCTAACATCACAATTAAAAGAACTAGAGAAGCAAGAGCAAACACATTCAAAAGCTATCAGAAGGCAAGAAATAACTAAGATCAGAGCAGAACTGAAGGAGATAGAGATACAAAAAACCCTCCAAAAAATCAATGAATCCAGGAGTTGGTTTTTTGGAAAGATCAACAAAATTGATAGACCGCTAGCAAGACTAATAAAGAAGAAAAGAGAGAAGAATCAAATAGATACAATAAAAAATGATAAAGGGGATATCACCACTGACCCCACAGTATTACAAACTACCATCAGAGAATACTATAAACACCTCTACACAAATAAAATAGAAAATCTAGAAGAAATGGATAATTTCCTGGACACTTACACTCTGCCAACATTAACCAGGAAGAAGTTGAATCCCTGAATAGACCAAGAGCAGGCTCTGAAATTGAGGCAATAATTAATAGCCTACCAACCAAAAAAAGTCCAGGACCAGATGGATTCACAGTTGAATTCTACCAGAGGTACAAGGAGGAGCTGGTACCATTCCTTCTGAAACTATTCCAATCAATAGAAAAAGAGGGAATCCTCCCTAACTTATTTTATGAGGCCAACATCATCCTGATACCAAAGCCTGGCAGAGACACAACAAAAAAAGAGAATTTTAGACCAATATCCCTGATGAATATCGATGCAAAAATCCTCAATAAAATACTGGCAAACCGAATCCAGTAGCACATCAAAAAGCTTATCCGCCATGGTCAAGTGGGCTTCATCCCTGGGATGCAAGGCTGATTCAACATATGCAAATCAATAAATGTAATCCAGCATAAAAACAGAACCAAAGACAAAAACCACATGATTATCTCAATAGATGCAGAAAAGGCCTTTGACAAAATTCAACAGCCCTTCATGCTAAAAACAGTCAATAAATTCGGTATTGATGGAAGGTATCTCAAAATCATAAGAGCTATTTATGACGAACCCACAGCCAATATCATTCTGAATGGGCAAAAACTGGAAAAATTCCCTTTGAAAACTGGCACAAGACAGGGATGCCCTCTCTCACCACTCCTATTCAACATAGTGTTGGAAGTTCTGGCTAGGGCAATCAGGCAAGAGAAAGAAATCAAGGGTATTCAGTTAGGAAAAGAAGAAGTCAAATTGTCCCTCTTTGCAGATGACATGATTGTATAGTTAGAAAACCCCATTGTCTCAGCCCAAAATCTCCTTAAGCTGATAAGCAACTTCAGCAAAGTCTCAGGATACACAATTAATGTGCAAAAATCACAAGCATTCTTATACACCAGTAACAGACAAACAGAGAGCCAAATCATGAATGAACTTCCATTCACAATTGCTTCAAAGAAGATAAAATACCTAGGAATCCTACTTACAAGGGATGTAAAGAACCTCTTCAAGGAGAACTACAAACCACTGCTCAGTGAAATAAAAGAGGACACAAACAAATGGAAGAACATACCATGCTCATGGATAGGAAGAATCAATATCGTGAAAATGGCCATACTGCCCAAGGTAATTTATAGGTTCAATGCCATCCCTATCAAGCTACCAATGAGTTTCTTCACAGAATTGGAAACAACTGCTTTAAAGTTCATATGGAACCAAAAAAGAGCCCGCATCTTCAAGACAATCCTAAGTCAAAAGAACAAAGCTGGAGGCTTCACGCTACCTGACTTCAAACTATATTACAAGGCTACAGTAACCAAAACAGCATGGTACTGGTTCCAAAACAGAGATATAGACCAATGGAACAGAACATAGTCCTTAGAAATAATACCACACATCTACAGGCATCCGATCTTTGACAAACCTGAGAAAAACAAGAAATGCGGAAAGGATTCCCTATTTAATAAATGGTGCTGGGAAAATTGGCTTGCCATAAGTAGAAAGCTGAAACTGTATCCTTTCCTTACTCCTTATACAAAAATTAATTTAAGATGGATTAGAGACTTAAACGTTAGATCTAATACCATAAAAACCCTAGAAGAAAACCTAGGTAATACCATTCAGGACATAGGCATGGGCAAGGACATCATGTCTAAACACCAAAAGCAAAGGCAACCAAAGCCAAAATTGACAAATGGGATTTAGTTAAACTAAAGAGCTTCTGCACAGCGAAAGAATCTACCATCCGAGTGAACAGGCAACCTACAGAATGGGAGAAAATTTTTGCAATCTACTCATCTGACAAGGGCTAATATCCAGAACCTACAAAGAACTCAAACAAATTTACAAGAAAAAAACCAACAACTCCATCAAAAAGTAAGCAAATGATATGAACAGACATAGCTCAAAAGAAGACATGCATACAGCCAACAGACACATGAAAAACATTTGTCATCACTGGCCATCAGAGAAATGCAAATCAAAACCACAATGAGATACCATCTCACACCAGTTAGAATGACAATCATTAAAAAGTCAGGAAACAACAGGTGGTGGAGAGGATGTGGAGAAATAGGAACACTTTTACACTGTTGGTGGGACTGTAAACTGGTTCAACCATTGTGGAAAACAGTATGGCAATTCCTCAAGGATCTAGAACTAGAAATACCATATGACCCAGCCATCCCATTACAGGGTATATACCCAAAGGATTATAAATCATGCTGCTATAAAGACACATGTACATGTATGTTTATTGCGGCACTATTCACAATAGCAAAGACTTGGAATGAACCCAAATGTCCATCAGTGACAGACTGGATTAAGAAAATGTGGCACATATACACCATGGAATACTATGTAGCCATAAAAAAGGATGAGTTTGTGTGCTTTGTAGGGACATGGAGGTAGCTGGAAACCATCATTCTCAGCAAACTATCGCAAGAACAGAAAACCAAACACCGCATATTCTCACTCATAGGTGGGAATTGAACAATGAGATCACTTGGATTCAGGAAAGGGAACATCACATACCGGGGCCTATTATGGGGAAGGGGGAGGGGAGAGGGATTGCACTGGGAGTTATACCTGATGTAAATGATGAGTTGATGGGTGCTGACGAGTTGATGGGTGCAGCACACCAACACAGCTCATGTATACATGTGTAACAAACCTGCACGTTATGCACATGTACCCTAGAACTTAAAGTATAATAATAATAAAAAAGAGAGAGAAAAGAAAAAAAAAGAAAATAAAGGTGTAACTCTGTAAGTTGAATTCTCACGTCACAAAGAACTTTCTCAGTAAGATTCCTTCTAGTTTTTATCTGAGGATATTTCCTTTGCCACCATAGGCTTCAAGGTGATCCAAAATGTCCCTTCTTAGATTCCACAAAAACAATGTTAACAAATTGTTCTATGAAAAGAATCGTGTAACTCTGTGAGAAGAATTAACACATCAGAAAGCGTTTCCTCAGAAAGCTTCTTTCTAGTTTTTATATGAGGGTATTTTCTTCATCACCTTGAGGTTCAATGGGCTCTGAAATATCACTTTGCAGATTCCATGAAAACAGCATCAGCAAACTGCTCAATGAAAAGAACGGTGTAACTCTGTGAGATGAATTCACACATCACAAAGATCTTTTTCAGAAAGCTTCTTTCTAGTTCTACCTGAAGGTATTTCCTTTGTCAAAATAGGGCTCAATGTGATCCGAAATATTCCTTCTCAGATTCCCCAAAAACAGTGCTACCAAACTGCTCCAGGAAAAGAAGCTTGTAACTTTGTGAGATGATTTTGTAAATCGAAAAGAAAGCTTCTTACTAATTTTTGTGTTAGGATATTTCCTTTGTCAACATTAGCTTCAATGCACTCCAAAATATCCCACTGCAGATTCCAAGAAAACAGTGTCAGATCTCCTCAATAAAAAGAGCAGTGTAACTCTGTCAGATGAATTAACACATCAAAAAGCAGTTTCTCAGAAAGTTTCTTTCCAGTTTAATCAGAGGATATTTCCTTTTTCGCCATAGCTCAATGTGGTCCCAAATATCCTTTTTCAGATTCCAGGAAAACAGTGTTGACAAACTGCTCAATGAATAGTACAGTGTAACTCTGTGAGATGAATTCACACATCACAAAGAACTTTCTCAGAAAGCTTCTTTCTAGTTATTATCTGAGGATATTTCCTTTGTCACCATAGGGTTAAATGCGATCCAAATTATCTTTTTCAGATTCCCCAAAAACTGTGTTACCAAATGATCCATGAAAAGAATAGTGTTTCTCGGTGAGATGAATTAACACAGGACAAAATGATTTCCCAGAATTTTTCTTTCTCGTTTTTATCTGAGAATATTTTCTTTTTCACTATAGGCCTCAATGTGCTCCCAGATATCCCTTTGCAGATTCCACGAAAACAGTGTTAGCAAACTGCTCCATGAAAATAAAGGTGTAACTCTGTGAGATGAATACACATGTCACAAGGGACTTTCTCAGAATGCTTCTTTCTAGTTTTCATCTGAGGATATATCCTTTTTCGCCATAGGCTTCAATAATATCCTAAGTATCTCTTCTCAGAATCCCCAAAAACAGTGCTACCAATCTGAATCATGAAAAGAATCGTGTACCTCTGTGAGATGAATTAAGACATCACAAAGCAGTTTCTCAGAAAGCTTCTTTCTAGTTATTATATGAGGATATTTCCTTTGTCAACACATCCTTCAATGCGATCCAAAATATCCCTTCTCAGATTCCCCAAAAACAGTGCTACCAAACTGCGCCATGAAAAGAATTGTGTACATCTCTGACATGAATTCACAAATCACAAAGCAATTTCTCAGAGAGCTTCTTTCTAGTTTCTCTCTGAGGATATTTCTTTGTCACCATTAGCTTCAATGGGCTCTGAAATATCTCATTGCAGATTCCAAGAAAACAGTTCTAGCAAACTGCTCGATGAAAAGAACAGTGTAACTCTGTGAGATGAATTCACACATCAGAAAGTAGTTTTTCAGAAAGCTTCTTTTTGGTTTTCATCTGAGAATCTTTCCTTTGTCACCATAGGCTTCAATGAGCTCCCAACTATCCTACTGCAGATTCCACGTAAACAGTGTTTTCACACTGTGACAAGGACGGTGTAACTCTGAGATGAATTCACACATCGCAAAGCAGTTTCTCAGAAGGCTTCTTTCTAGTTTTCATCTAGGGATATTTCCTTTGTCACCATAGCCTTCAATACGATACAAAATATCTCTTCTCAGATTCCCCAAAAAGAGTGCTACAAAACTGCTCAATGAAAAGAACAGTGCAACTCTGTGAGATGAATTCACACATCAGAAAACGTTTCATCAGAAAACGTCTTTCTAGTTTTTAAATGAGGGTAATTCCCTTGTCACCTCAAGCTTCCATGTGCTCCAAAATATAACTTTGCAGTTACAAGAAAACTTTGTTAGCAAACAGCTCAATGAAAAGAATGGTGTAACTCTGTAAGATGAACTCACACAGCACAAAGCAGTTTCTCTGAAAGCTTCTTTCTAGTTTTTATCTGAGGATATTGCCTTTGTCACCATAGGCCTCATGCACTCTCAAATATCCCTTTGCAGATTCCACGAAAACAATGTTAGCAAACTGCTCCATGAATTGAAACGTGTAACTCTGTGAAATGATTTCACACATCACAAAGAAGTTTCTCAGAAAGATTCTTTCTAGTTTTTTCCTTAGGATATTTCCCTTGTCACCATAGGCTTCAATGCAATACAAAATATACCTTCTCAGAATCCCCAAAAACAGTGCTACCAAAGTGATCCATGAAAAGTATCATGTAACTCTGTGAGATGAATTACAACATCACAAAGCAGTTTCTCAGAAAGAATCTTTCTAGTTTTTATCTGAAGATACATGTTTTGTCACCATCAGCTTCAAAGTGTTCCCCAATATCCTATTACACATTACACGAAAACAGTATTATCAAACTGCTCAATGAAAAGTACAATGTAACTTTGTGAGATGAATTTACACACCACAAAGCTGTTTCTCAGAAAGTTTCTTTCTAGTTTTTATCTTTCTAGTTTTTATTTGAGGGTATTTCCTTTTTCACTTTAGGCCTCAAAGTGCTCCCAAATATCTCTTTGCAGATTCCAGGAAAACAGTGTTAGCAAGCTGCTCAATGAAATGAACACGGTAACACTGTGAGATGAATTCACACATCACCATGCAGTTTCTCAGAAAGCTTCTGTCTAGCTTTTGTCTGAGGCTATTTCATTGGTCACTATAAGCTTCAATGTGCTCCAAAATATCCCTTTGCAGATTCCATGAAAACAGTGTTTTCAAACAGCTCAATGAAAAGGACAGTGGAACTCTGTGAGATGAATTCATACATCACAAAGCAGTTTCTCAAAAGCTTCTTTCTAGTTTTTATATGAGGATAGTTAGTTTTCAACCATAGGCCTCAAGGCGTTCCCTAATATCCCTTAGCAGATTACCCGAAAACAGTGTTAGCAAACTGCTCCATCAAAAGAAAGATGTAATTCTACAAGATGAATTCACACATCATGAACCATTCTCTCAGAAAGCTTCTTTCTAGTTTTTATCTGAGGATATTTCCTTTTTCACCATAGGCCTCATTGCATTCAAAAAAATCCCACTGCTGATTCCACGAAAACACTATTAGGAAGCAACTCCATGGAAAGAAA
This sequence comes from Macaca thibetana thibetana, assembly GCF_024542745.1. Classification (NCBI taxonomy): domain Eukaryota; kingdom Metazoa; phylum Chordata; class Mammalia; order Primates; family Cercopithecidae; genus Macaca; species Macaca thibetana. The sequence goes on along the minus strand of NC_065580.1, from coordinate 184,954,770 downwards.
GGTGTATCTCTGTGAGATGATTTCATGCATCACAAGGAAGTTTCTTAGAAAGTTTCTTTCTAGTTTTTATCTGAGGATATTTCCTTTGTCACCATAGGCTTCAATGTGATCCAAATTGTCCCCTCTCAGATTCAAAATAAACAGTGTTACCAAACTGCTCCATGAAAAGACTCGTGTAAATCTTTGAGAAGAATTTAAACATCAGAATACATTTCCTCAGAAAGCTTCTTTCTAGTTTTTATATGAGGGTATTTCCTTTGTCACCTTAAGCTTCAATGCACTCCAAAATATCCCTTTGCAGATTCTATGAACACAGTGTTAGCAAACTGCTCAATGAAAAAACTTTGTAACTGTGTAAGGTGAATTCACACATCACAACGCCATTTGTCAGAAAGCTGCTTTTTGGGTTTTATCTGAAGATATTTCCTTTGTCACCATAGGCTTCACTGTGCTCCAAAATATCCTATTGCAGACTACAGAAAAAAGTGTTATCAAACTGCTCAATGAAAAGAATGGTGTAACTCTGTGTGATGAATTCACACATCATGAAACAGTTTCTCAGGAAGCTTCTTTCTAGTTTTTATCTGAGGATATTTCCTTTGTCACCGTAGGCTTCAATGCTATCCAAAATATCCCTTCTCAGATTCCCCAAAAACAGTGCTATGAAACTGCTCCATGAAAAAAATTGTGTAACTCAGTGAGATGAATTCACAAATCACAAAGCAGTTTCTTAGGAAGCGTCTTTCTAGTTTTTGTCTGAGGATATTACCTTGGTCACCATAAGCTTCAATGTGCTCCGAAATATCCCATTGAATATTACACGATAACAGTGTTAGCTATCTGCTCCATGTGAAGAATGGTGTAACTTGGTGAGATGAATTCACGCATCACAAAGAATGTTCTCTGAAAGATTCTTTCTGGATTTCACTGAGGATATTTCTTTTGTCACCATAGGCCTCAGTGCAATCCCAAATATCCCTTCTCAGATTTCCTGAAAACAGTGCTACCAAAATGATCCATGAAAAGAATCATGTAACTCTGTGAGATGAATTCACAAGTCACAAAGCAGTTTCTCAGAAAGATTCTTTCTAGTTTTGTCTAAGGATCTTTCTTTTGTCTCCATAAGCTTCAATGTGCTCCAAAATATCCCATTGCAGATTCCAAGAAAACAGTAATAGCAAACTGCTCAATGAAAAGAACAATGTAACTCTGTGAGATGAATTCACACATCACAAAGTAGTTTCTCAGAAAGCTTCTTTTTGCTTTTCATCTGAGGGTATTTCCTATGTCACCATAGGCTTCAATGTGCTAGCAAATATCCTATTGCAGATACCATGAAAACAGTGTTAACAAACTGATCAATGAAAGAACAGTGTAACACTGTGAGGTGAATTCACACATCACAAACGACTTTTTCAGAAAGCTTCTTTCTCATTTTTATCTGAGGATATTTCATTTGTCAACACAGGCTTCAATGCAATCTAAAATATCCCTTCTCAAATTCCCCAACACAGTGCTACCAAAGGATCCATGAAAAGAATCATGTAATACTGTGAGATGAATTAATAAGCCATGAAGCATTTTCTCATAAAGCTTCTTTCTAGTTTTTGTCTGAGGATATTACCTTTGTCACCATAAGCTTCAATGTGCTCCAAATTATCCCATTGAAGATTCCAAGAAAACAGTGTTAGTAAACTGCTCAATTGAAAGAAAAGTTTAACTCTATCAGATGTATTCACACATCACAATGCAGTTTCTCAGAAAGCATCTTTTTGGTTTTTATATGTGGATATTTCCTTTGTCACCATAGGCTTCAATGTGCTCCCAAATATAATATTGCAGATTCCACAAAAACAGTGTCATCAAATTTCTCAATGAAAACAATGGTGTTACTCTGTGAGATGAATTCACTCATCATAAAGCAGGTTCTCAGAAACCTTCTTTATAGTTTTTATATGAGCATATTTCCCTTTTCACTATATGCCTCAATGCCCTCCCAAATATCCTTTGGCAGATTCCATGAAAACAGTCTTAGCAAACTGCTCCATGAAAAGGAAGGTGTAACTCTGTGAGATGAATTCACACATCAGAAAGAACTTTCTCAGAAAACTTCTCTCTAGTTTTCATCTGAGGATATTTCCTGTGTCAGCATAGGCTTCAATGCAATCCAAAATATCCTTTCTCAGATTCCCCAAAAACAGTGAACCAACCTGATCCATGAGAAGAATCGTGTAACACTGAGAGATAAATTATCACATCTCAAAGCACTTTCTCAGAAAGCTTCTTTCTCATTTTTATCTGAGGATATTTCCTTTTTCACTATAGGCCTCAACCTGCTCCCAAATATCACTTTGCAGATGCCACGAAAACAGTGTTAGCAAACTGCTGCATGGAAAGAAAGGTGTAACTCTGTGAGATTAATTAACACTTCACAAAGAAGTTTCTCAGAAAGCTACTTTCTAGTTTTTATCTGAAGATATTTCCTTTGTTACCATTGGCTTCAAAGTGATCTAAAATATCTCTACTCAGATTCACCAAAAACAGTGCTACCAAACTGCTGCATGAACAGAGTCCGGTAACAGTGTGAGATGAATTCATTAACCATAAAGTATTTTCTCAGAAAACTTCTTTCTAGTTTTTGTCTGGGGATATTTTCTTTGTCACCATAAGCTTCAATGTGTTCCAAAATATCCCATTGAAGATTCCAAGGAAACAGTGTTAGTAAGCTGCCTGTGAGATTAATTTACACTTCACAAAGGAGTTTCTCAGAAAGCATCTTTTTGGTTTTTATCTGAGGATATTTCCTTTGTCACCATAGGCTTCAATGCACTACAAAATTGCATATTGCAGATTCCACGAAAACAGTGTTACGAAACTGCTGAATGAAAAGAACAGTGTGACCTTGTGAGATGAATTCACACATCTCAAAGCAGTTTCTCAGAAAGCTTCCTTCTAGTTTTTATCTGAGGATATTTCCTTTTTCTCCATAGGACTCAATGTGATCCCAAATATCACTTTGCAGATTCCACGAGAAGAGTGTTAGCAAAGTGCTCCATGAAAAGAAACGTGTAACTCTGTGAGATGAATTCACGCATCACAACGAAGTTTCTCAGAAAGCTTCTTTCTAGTTTTTCTCTGAGGATATTTCCTTTGTCACCATAGGCTTCAATGTGATCCAAAATATCCCTTCTCAGATTCCCCAAAAACAGTGCTGTCAAACTGCTCCATGAAATGAATCGTGTATCTCGGTGAGATAAATTCACAAATCATGAAGCAGTTTCTCTGAAAGGTTTTTTCTAGTTTTTGCCAGAGTATATTTCCTTTGTCACATAAGCTTCAATGCACTCCAAAATATCCCATTGCAGATTCCAAGAAAACAGGGTTAGCAAACTGCTCTATGAAAGGAACAGTGTAACTCTGTGAGATGAATTAACGTATCACAAAGCAGTAACTCAGAAAGCTGCTTTCTAATTTTTATCTGAGAATATTTTGTCACCATAAACTTCAATGCACTCTGAAATATCCTATTGCAGATTCCACAAAAACTGTGCTATCAAACTGCTCAATGAAAACAATGGTGTAACTCTGTGAGATGAATTCACGCATCACAACGAAGTTTCTCAGAAAGCTTCTTTCTAGTTTTTCTCTGAGGATATTTCCTTTGTCACCATAGGCTTCAATGTGATCCAAAATATCCCTTCTCAGATTCCCCAAAAACAGTGCTGTCAAACTGCTCCATGAAATGAATCGTGTATCTCGGTGAGATAAATTCACAAATCATGAAGCAGTTTCTCTGAAAGGTTTTTTCTAGTTTTTGCCAGAGTATATTTCCTTTGTCACATAAGCTTCAATGCACTCCAAAATATCCCATTGCAGATTCCAAGAAAACAGGGTTAGCAAACTGCTCTATGAAAGGAACAGTGTAACTCTGTGAGATGAATTAACGTATCACAAAGCAGTAACTCAGAAAGCTGCTTTCTAATTTTTATCTGAGAATATTTTGTCACCATAAACTTCAATGCACTCTGAAATATCCTATTGCAGATTCCACAAAAACTGTGCTATCAAACTGCTCAATGAAAACAATGGTGTAACTCTGCGAGATGAATTCACAGATCACAAAGCAGTTGCTCAGAAAGTTTTCTTCTAGCTTTTATCTGAGGATATTTCCTTTTCCATTGTAGGCCTCAATGCACTCCCAAATATCCCTTTGCAGATTCCACAAAAACACTGTTAACAGACTGCTCCATGAAAAGAAAGGTGTAAACTCTGAGATGAAATCACACATCACAAAAACTTTCTCAGAAAGCTTCTTTGTAGTTTTTATCTGTAGATATTTCCTTTGTCACTATTGGCTTCAATACAAACCAAAATATCCCTTGTCAGATTCACTAAAAACAATGCTACAAATCTGATCCATGAAAAGAATTGTGTATCTCTGTGAGATGAAGTAACACAACTCAAAGTGGTTTCTCCAAAAGCTTCTTTCTATTTTTTCTCTGAGGATATTTCCTTTGTCACCATAAGCCTCAATGTGTTCTGAAATATCCCATTGCAGAGTCCAAGAAAACAGTGTAGACAAACTGATCAATGAAAATAACAGTGTAACTCTGTGAGATGTATTCATACATCACAGAGTGGTTTCTCAGAAAGCATCTTTTTGCTTTTTATATGAAGATATTTCCTTTTTCACTATAGGCCTCTATGTGCTCCCAAATATCCCTTTGCAGATTCCACAAAAGCAGTGTTAGCAAACTGCTCCATGAATCAAAAGGTGTAACTCTGTGAGATGAATTTGCAGATCACAAAGAACTTTCTCAGAAAGCTTCTTTGTAGTTTTTATCAGAGGATATTTCCTTTTCACCTAAGGTTGCAATGCAATCCCAAATATCCCTTCTCAGATTACCCAAAAACAGTGCTACAAAATAAATCTATGAAAAGAATTGTGTAACACTGGGTGATTAATTAACACAACAAAAAACGGTTTCCCAGAAAGCTTCTTTCTAGTTTTTATATGAGGATATTTCCTTTCTCACCATAATCTTCCATGCGTTTTGAAGTATCCCATTGCAGATTCCAAGAAAACAGTGTTAGCAAACTGCTCAATAGAACAGTGTAACTCTGTGAGATGAATTAAAAAATCACCAAGTAGTTTCTCTTAAAGCTTCTTTCTAGTTTATATCTAAGAATATTTCCTTTATCACTATAGGTCTCAATGCACTACCAAATATCCCTTTGCAGATTTCTCAAAATCAGTGTTAGTAAACTTCTCCATCAAAAGAAAGGTGTAAGACTGGGAGATGAAATCACACATCATAAAGAAGTTTTTCAGAAAGCTTCTTTCTAGTTTTTATCTGAGGATAATTCCTTTGTCACTATAAGCTTCAATGTGATACAAAATATCCCTTCTCAGATACCCCAAAAACAGTGCTACCAAACTGATCCATGGACAGAATCCTGTAACTCTGTGAAAAGAATTCACAAATCATAAAGCCGTTTCTCAGAATGCTTTTTCTAGATTTTGACTGAGGATATTTACTTTGTCACCATAAGCTTCAATTTGCTCTGAAATATCCCATTGCAGATTCCAAGAAAACATGTTAGAAAACTGCTCAATGAAAAGAACACTGTAACTCTGTGAGGTGAATTCACACATCACAAAGCAGTTGATCAGAAAGCTTCCTACTGTTTTTTTTCTGAGGATATTTCCTTTGTCACCATCAGCTTCAATGCCCTCCCAAATATCCTATTGCAGATTCCACGAAAACAGTGTTATCAAATTACTCAATGAACAGAACTGTTTATCTCTGTGAGATGATTTGACAAATCACAAAGAACTTTCTCAGAAAGCTTCTTTCTAGTTTGTATCTGAGGATAATTCCTTTGTCACCATAGTCTTCAATGTGATCCAAATTAACCCAACTAAGGTTCCCCAAAAACAGTGCTATCAAACTGATAAATGAAAAAAAATTTCATAACTCTCTAGATAATAAACCCATCACAAAGCAGTTTCTCAGAAAGCTTCTTTCTATTTTTTCTATGAGGATATATACTATGTCACCATAAGCTTCAATGCACTCCCTAATATCCCACTTCAGATTCCAAGAAAACAGTTTTAGCAAACGACTCAATGAAAAGAACAATGTAATCCTGTGAGATGAATTCACACATCATAGAGTATTGTTCAGAAATCTTCTTTCTAGGTTTTATCTGAGGATATATCCTTTTTCATCATAGGCCTCTATTCACTCCCATAAATCCCTTTGCAGATTCCACAAAAACAGTGTTAGCAAACTAATTCATGAAACGAAAGCTGTAACTCTTTGTGACGAATTCACACATCACAAGGAACTTCCTCAGAAACCTTGTTTTTGGTTTTTATCTGCAGATATTTCCTTTGTCACCATATGCTTCAATGCACCCCCAAATATTCTATTGCAGATTCCATGAAAACAGTGTTAAAAAAACTGCTGAATGAAAAGCACAGTGTATCCCTGTGAGACAAATTGACACATCACAAAGAACTTTCTCAGAAAGCTTCTTCCTAGTTTTTATCTGAGGATATTTCCATTGTCACCACAGTCTTCAATGAGATCCATAATATCCCTTCTCAGATTAGCCAAAAACAGTGCAAACTGCTCCATGAAGAAAATCGTGTAACTCTGTGAGATGAACTCACACATCACAAAGCTTTTTCTCAGAAACCTTCTTTCTAGTTTTTACATGAGGCTATTTCCTTTTTCACCTTAAGCTTCAATGCACTCTGAAATATCCCTTTGCAGATTCCATGAAAACAGTGTTAGCAAACTGCTCATTGAAAAGAACCGTGTAACTCTGTGAGATGAATTCACACATCAGAAAGCAGTTTCTCAGAAAGCTTCTTTCTAGTTTTTATCTGAGGCAATTTCCTTTTTCACCATTGGCCACAATGCACTTCCATATATTCCTTGACAGATTCCACGAAAACAGTGTTTGCAAACTACTCAATGAAAAGAATGCTGTAACTCTGTGACATGAATTCACACATCACAAAGCAGTTTCTCAGAAAGCTTCTTTTTAGTTTTATTCTGTGGATACTTCATTTTTCAAGATAGGCCTCAATGCGCTCCTAAATATCCCTTTGCAGATTCCACTAAAACAGTGTTAGCAAACTGCTGCATGAAAAGGTAGCTGTAACTCTGTGGGATGAATTTACACAGCACAGAGAACTTTCTCAGCAAGTTTCTTTCTAGTTTTTTATCTGAGGATATTTCCTTTGTCACCATAGGCTTCAAAGTGATCTAAAATATCCCATCTCCGATTTTCCCAAAAACAATGCTACCAAACTGCTCCATAAAAAGAATCACTTAACTCTGTGAGATGAATTCACAAATCACAAAGAAGTTTCTCTGAAAGCTTCTTTCTAGTTTTTGTCTGAGGATATTTTCTTTGTTACCATAAGCTTCAATACGCTCCGAAATATACCATTGCAGATTCCATGAAAATGGTGTTAGCAAACTGTTCTATGAAAAGAGCAGTGGAACACTGTGGGATGAATTCACACATCAGAAAGCAATTTCTCAGAAAGCGTCTTTCTTGTTTTTATCTCAGGATAATACCTTTTTTACCATAGGCCTCAGTGCGCTCCCAATTATCCCTTTGCAGATTCCATGAAAACAGGGTTAGCAAACTGCTCCAAGAAAAGAAAGCTGTAACTCTGTGAGATGAATTCACACATCACAAACAAATTTTTTTGTGTGTTTGAAAAACAAATAAAAGTAGAACCCTTCTTTCTAGTTTTTATCAGAAGATATTTCCGTTGTCACCGTAGGCATCAATGTGATCGAAAGTATCCCCTCTCGGATTCACCCACAGTGCTACCAAACTGCTCCATAAAAACAGTTGCATAACTCTGTGAGATGAATTCACCAATCACAACTCAGTTTCTCAGAAAGCTTCTTTCTAGTTGTTATATGAAGGTATTTCCTTTCTCACCTTAAACATCAATGCACTCCAAAATATCCCCGTTCAGATTCCACAAAAACAGTGTTAGCAAACTGTGCAATGAAAAGAACCGTGTATCTCTGTGAGATGAATTCACACATCATAAAGCAGTTTCTCAGAAAGCTTCTTTTTGGTTTTTGTCTGATTATATTTCCTTTGCCTCCATAAGCTTCATTGCTCTCCGAATTATCCCACTGTAGATTCCAAGAAAACAGTGTTAGCAAACTGCTCATTGAAAAGAACAGTGTTACTCTGTGAGATGAATTCACACATCTCAAAACAATTTCTCAGAAAGCTTCTTTTTGGTTAATATCTAAGAATATTTCCTTCGTCACCATAGACTTCAATGCACTCCCATTTATCCTACTGCAGATAACAAGAAAACAGTGTTATTAAAATGCTCAATGAATATAATCATGTAACTCTGGAGATGAATTAACACATAACAAAGTGATTTCTCTGAAAGCTTCTTTATACTTTTTCTATGATGATATTTATTATGTCACCTTAAGTTTCAATGCACTCCAAAATATCCCATTGCAGATTCCAAGAAAATAGTGTTAGCAAACTGCTCAATGAAAAGAACAGTGTAATACTGTAAGATGAATTCACACATCACAAAGCAGTTGCTCAGAAATCTTCTTTCTAGTTTTTATCTGAGGATATTTCCTTTATCACCACAGGCCTCAATGTGCTCTCATATATCCCTTTGCAGATTCCACATAAACAATGTAAGCAAACCGAACCAAGAAAAGAAAGCTGTAACTCCGTGAGATGAATTCACACATCAGAAAGAACTTTCTCATAAAACTTCTTACTAGTTTTTATCTGAGAATATTTCCTTTTTCACCACAGGCCTCAATGTGCCACCGAATATCACATTGCAGGTTCTATGAAAACAGTGTTAGCAAACTGCTCAATGAGAAGAATGGTGTAATTCTGTGAGATGAATTCAAACATCAGAAATCAATTTCTCTGAAACTTTCTTTCTACTTTTTATTTGAGGATATTTCCTTTGTCACATAGGCTTCAAAGTGATAAAACAGTACACCTTCTCAGATGCCACTAGAAGTGCTAGCCAACGACTCCATGAAAGAGTGGTGTAACTCTGTAAGAAGAATTCACACTTCACAAAGCAGTTTCTCAGAAAGCTTCTTTCTTGTTTTTAGCTGAGTGTATTTCCTTTATAACAAAGGCCTCAATGTGCTCCTTTATGTCTCATTGCAGATTCCACAATAATATTGTTAGTAAACTTTTCAATGAAAACAGCATTGCAGCCCTGTGAGAAGAATTCATACATTGCAAAGCAGTTTCTCAGAACGCTTCTCTCCAGTTTTTATCTGAGGATATTTTATTTTTCATCCTGGGATTCAATGCTGTCCAAATATCACTTCTGAGACTCCACAAAAGCAGTACTTGCAAACTCCTCCCTGTAAAAGTGTTGTAACTCTGTGAGATGAATTCACACATAACAAAGCAGTTTCTCAGAAAACTTCTATCTAGTTTTTATCTGAGGATATTTCCTTTGTCACCATAGGCTTCAAAGTGATCCAAAGTATCCCTTCTCAGATTCCACAAAAAGAGTCCTAGCAAACAACTACATGAAAGAGTGTTGTTACACTGTGAGATGAATTCACACGTCACAAAGCAGTTTCTCATAAAGCTTCTTTCTAGTTTTCATATGAGGATATTTAGTTTTTCACCTTAGGACTCAACGAGCTCCAAAATATCCCATTGCAGATTCCAAGAAAAGTGTTAGCAGTATCTGAGGATGTTTCCTTTGTCACCATACGCTTCAAAGCGATCCAAATATCCCTTCTGAGTTGATGCAGAAACAGTGATAACAAACTTCTCCATGAAAAGAAAGGTATAACTCTGTGACATGAATTCACACATCACAAAACAGTTTCTCATAAGACTTCTCTCCATTTTTTTCCTGAGGATATTTCTTTTCACCATAGGACTCAATACCCTCAGAATATCATATTGCAGATTCCACGAAATTAGAGTTAGCAAACTGCTCCAGGAAATATTGATGAAACTATGTGAGATGAATTCACACATCACAAAGCAGTTTCTCTGAAGGCTTGTCTTCAGTAATTTTCTGAGGATATTTCCTTTTTCACCATAGCAGTCAATGTGCTCACAATATCCCATTGCAGATTCCATGAAAACAGTGTTAGTAAACTGCCCCATGAATAGAAAGGTGTAACTCTGTGAGAAGAATTCACACATCACAAAGCAGTTTCTGAGAAACATTCTTCCTAGTATTTATCTGAGGATATTTCCTTTTTCACCCCAGGCCTCAATGTACTGCTGAATATCACATTGCAGATTCTGCAAAAATGGTGTTAACAAACTGCTCAACGAGAAGAATGGTGTAATTCTGTGAGATGAATTCACACATCACAAATCAGTTTCTCTGTAAGCTTCTTTCTAGTTTCTATTTGAGGTTATTTACTTTGTCACCATAGGCTTCAAAGCGAACAAAAATACTCCTTCTCAGATTACACAAGAAGTACTAGCAAACAGATCCATGAAAGAGTGGTTTAACTCTGTGGGAAGAACTCACACATAACAAAGTAGTTTCTCAGAAAGCTTCTTTCTTGTTTTTATCTGAGATTATTTCCGTTTTAAACACAGACCTCAATGTGCTCCTCTGTATTTCATTGTAGATTCCACGAAAATATTGTTAGGAAACTTCTCAATGAAAGCAGTGGTGTAGCCCTGTGAGATGAAGTCAAATATCTCAAAGCACTTTCTCAGAAGGCTTCTCTCCAGTTTTTATCTGACGATATTTCATTTTTCACCATGGGATTCAATGCTATGCAATATATCACTTCTGAGCTTCCACAAAAACAGTGCTAGCAAACTCCTCCATGAAAGGGTGGTGTAACTCTGTGAGATGAATTCACACATCGCAAAGCAGTTTCTCAGAAAATTTCTTTCTAGTTTTTTTCTGAGGATATTTCCTTTGTCAACATAGGTTTCAAAGCTATCAAAAATACTCATTCTCAGATTCCACAAAAACAGTGCTTGCAAACTGCTCTATGAAAGAATAGTGTAATTCTGTGAGATGAATTCACACATCACAAAGTAGTTTCTCAGGTAGCTTCTCTCCATTCTTTTTCTGAGGATATTTCATTTTCCATGTAGGACTCAAGACCCTCAGAATATGCGGTGGCATAGTCCACAAAAACAGTGTTAACAAACTGTTCATTGTAAAGAAAGGTGTATCTGAGTGAGATGAATTCACTCATCACAAAGCAGTTTCTAATACAGCTTCTTACTACTTTTTATCTGAGGATATTTCCTTTGTTATCATAGGCTTCAAAGCGATTCAATATATCTCTTCTCAGAATCTACAAAAACAGTGTCACAAGGGAATTTCTCAGAAAGCTTCTTTCTGGTTTTTCTCTGAGGTTATTTCCTTTGTCAACATAAGTTTCAAAGCTATCAAAAATACCCCTTCTCAGATTCCACTAAACAGTGCTAGCAAACTGCTACATGAAAGAGTAGTGTAAATCTGTGAGATGAATTCACACATCACAAAGCAGTTTCTCAGGAGGCTTCTCTCTACTCTTTATCTGAGGATATTTCATTTTTCAACGTAGGACTCAAGGACCTCAGAATATCTCATGGAAGATTCAACGAATACAGTGTTAGCAAACTGCTCAATGTAAAGAATGGTGTATCTGTGTGAGTTGAATTCACTCACCACAAAGCAGTTTCTAATACAGCTTCTTTCCAGTTTTTTATCTGAGAATATTTCCTTTGTTACCATAGGCTTCAAAGTGATCTAATATATCCCTTCTCAGATTCCACAAAAACAGTGCTAGCAAACTGCTCCATGAAAGAGTATTGTAATTCTGTGTGATGAATTCACACATCACATAGCAGATTCTCAGAAAGCTTCTTTCTAGTTTTTATCTGAGGATACTTCCTTTGTCACAATAGGCTTCAAAGCAATCCAAAATATGCCTTCTCAGATGACGCAGAAACAGTGCTATTAAACTGATCCATGTAAAGAAAGGTGTAACTCTGTGACATGAATTCACATATCACAAAGCAGTTTCTCTGTAGACTTTTCTCCGTTTTTTTTTTTTTTTTTTCTGAGGATATTTCCTTTTTCACCATATGATTCAATACCCTCGGAATATCGTATTTCAGATTCCACGAAACCAGAGGTAGCAAACCACTCCAGGAAAGATTGGTGTAACTGTGTGGGATAAATTCAAACATCACAAAGCAGTTACCCTGAAGGCTTGTGTCAAGTATTATTTGGAGGATATTTCCTTTTTCACCACAGCAGTCAATGTGCTCGCAATATCCCATTGTAGATCCCAGGAAAACAGTGTTAATAAACTGCTTCATGAAAAGAAAGTTGTAACTCTGTGAGATGAATTCACACATCACAAAGCAGTTTCTCAGAAATCGTCTTTCTAGTTTTTATCAGAGAATATTTCCTTTTTCACCACTGGCCTCAATGCGCTGCTGAATATCACATTGCAGATTCTGTGAAAACAGCATTAGCAAACTGCTCAATGAGAAGAAGAGTGTAACACTGTGAGATGAATTCACACATAACAAATCAGTTTCTCTGAAAGCTTATTTCTAGTTTTTATCTGAGGATCTTTCCTTTGTCACATAGGCTTCAAAGCGATATAAAATAAAACTTCTCAGATTCCACAAGAAGTGCTAGCAAATGGCTCCATGAAAGAGTGGTGTAACTCTGTGAAGAATTCACACATCACAAAGCAGTTTCTCAGAAAGTTTCTTTCTTGTTTTTATCTGAGGATATTTTCTTTTTAAACGCAGGCCTCAATGTGCTCCCATATATCTCATTGCAGATTCCGTGAAAATATTGTTTGGAAACTTTTCAATGAAAACAATGGTGTAGCTCTGGGAGATGAATTCACTCATCACAAACCATTTCTCAGAAAGCCTGTTTCTGGATTTTATCTGAGGATATTTCCTTTGTCACCATAGGATTCAAAGCTATCAAAAATACCCCTTCTCAGGTTCCACAAAAACAGTGCTAGCAAACTGCTCTATGAAAGAGTAGTGTAACTCTGTGAGATGAATTCACACATCACAAAGCAGTTTCTCAGGAGGCTTCTCTCCACTCTTTGTCTGAGGATATTTCATTTTTCAATATAGGACTCAAGGCCCTCAGAATATCAAATAGCAGATTCCATGAAAACACTGTCAGCAAACTGCACAAAGTAAAGAAAAGTGTATCTCTGTGAGATGAAATCACTCATCGAAAAGAAGTTTCCTATACAGCTTCTATCTAGTTTTTATACGAGGATATTTCCTTTTTTTCATAGTCTTCAAAGCAATCCAATATATCCCTTCTCAGATTCCACAAAAACAGTGCTAACAAACAGTTCCATGAAAGTGAAGTGTAACTCTGTGTGATGAATTCACACATCACAAAAAATTTCTCAGAAATCTTCTTTCTAGCTTTTATCTGAGGATATTTCCTTTTCCACCACAGGCCTCAATGTGCTGCTGAAGATCAAATTGCAGATTCTGCAATAACAGTGTTAGCAAACTGCTCAATGAGAAGAATGGTGTAACTCTGTGAGATGAATTCACACATAACAATCAGTTTCTCTGAAAGCTTCTTTCTAGTTTTTATTTGAGGATATTTCCTTTGTCACCATATGCTTCAAAGTGATCAAAAATACACCTTAACAGATTACACAAGAACTCTTAGCAAACGCCTCCATGAAAGAGTGGTGTAACTCTGTGAGAAGAATTCACATATCACAAAGAAGTTTCTTGGAAAGCTTCTTTCTTGTTTCTATCTGAGGATATTACTTTTTTAAACACAGGCCTCAATGCGCTCCTGTATATCTCATTGCAGATTCCACGAAAATATTGTTAGGAAACTTCTCATTGAAAACAGTGGTGTATCTCTGTGAGATGAATTCACACATCATAAAACAGTTTATCAGAAGACTTCTCTCGAGTTTTTATCTGAGGATATTTCACTTTTCAAAATGGGATTCAATGCTATCCAAAATATCACGTCTGAGGTTTTAGGAAAACAGTGTTAGCAAACTCCTCCATGAAAGAGTGGTGGAACTCTGTGAGATGAATGCACACATCACAAAGCAGTTTCTCAGAAAGCTTATTTCTAATTTTTATCTGAGGATATTTCCTTTGTCACCACATGATTCAAACCATTCCAAAATATTCCTTCTCAGATTCCACAAAAACAGTGCTAGCAAAAGGCTCCATGAAAGAGTTGTGTAACACAGTGAGATGAATTCACACATCACAAAGCAGTTTCTCCGAAAGCTCCTTTCTGGTTTTTATCTGAGGATACTTCCTTTGTCACCATAGGCTTCAAAGCAATCAAAAATACCCCTTCTCAGATTCCACAAAAACAGTGCTAGTAAACTGCTCCATGAAAGTGTAGCGTAACTCTGTGAGATGAATTCACACATCACAAAGCAGTTTCTCAGGAGTCTTCTCTCCACTCTTTGTCTGAGGATATTTCATTTTTCAACGTAGGACTCAAGGCCTTCAGAATATCCCATGGGAGAGTCCATGAAAATAGTGTTAGCAAACTGCTCAATGTAAAGAAAAGGGTATCTCTATGAGATGAACTCATTCATCACAAAGCAGTTTCTCATACAGCTTCTTTCTAGTTTTTATCTGAGGATATTTCCTTTGTCACCATAGGCTTCAAAGTGATCCAATATATCCCTTCTCAGATTCCACAAAAACACTGCTATCCAACAGCATTTTGACAGAGTGGTGTAACTCTGTGAGATGAATTCATGCATCACAAAGCAGTTTTTCAGAAAGCTTCTTTCTAGTTTTTATCTGAGGATATTTCCTTTGTCACCATAGACTTCAAAGCGATTCAAAATATCAGTTCTCACTCTCCACAAAAACAGTGCTATCCAACAGCTCCATGAAAGGTTTGTATAACTCTGTGAGACAAATTCAAAAATCACAAAGCAGTTTCTCAGAAACCTTCTTTCTACTTTTTATCTGAATATATTTCCTTTTTCAGCACCAGCCTCAATGCACTGCCAAAGATCACATTTCAGATTTGGGAAATCAGTGTTAGTAAACTGCTCAATGAGAAAAATGTTGTAACTCAGTGAGATGAATTCACACATCACAAATCGGTTTCTCTGAAAGATTCTTTCTAGTTTTTATTTGAGGATATTTCCTTTGTCACCATAGGGTTCAAAACAATCTAAAATAGACCTTCCCAGATTCCACAAGAAATGCTAGCAAGTGGCTACTTGAAAGAGTGGTGTATCTCTGTGAGAAGAATTCACACATCACAAAGCGCTTTCTCAGAAAACTTCTTTCTGATTTTTATCTGAGGATATTTCCTTTGTCACTATAGGCTCCAAAACGATCAAAAATGCCCCTTCTAAGATTCCACAAAAACAGTGCTAGCAAACTGCTACATGAAACAGTAGTGTAACTCTGTGAGATGAATTCATACATCACAAAGCAGTTTCTCAGAAGACGTCTCTCCACTCTTCGCTTGAGGATATTTCATTTTTCAACATAGGACTCAAGGACCTCGGAATATCCCATGGCCGATTCCACAAAAACAGTGTTAGCAAACTGCTTAATGTAAAGAAAGGCGTATCTCTGTGATATGAATTCACTCATCACAAAGCAGTTTCTCATACAGCTTCTATTAGTTTTTATCTGAGGATATTTCCTTGGTGTCCATAGGCTTCAAAGAAATCCAATATATCCCTTCTCAGATTCCACAAAAACAGTTGTAGCAAACTACTCCATGAAGGTGCAGTGTAACTCTGTGTGATGTATTCACACATCACAAAGCAGATTCTCAGAAAGCTTCTTTCTATTTTTTATCTGAGGATATTTCCTGTTTCACCCTATGCTTCAAAGCAATCCAAAATATCCCTTCTCAGATGATGAAGAAACAGTGCTAGCAAACTGCTCCATGAAAAGAAAGGTGTAACTCTGTGACATGAATTCACACACCACAAAGCAGTTTCTCAGAAGACTTCTCTCCAGTTTTTTCCTGAGGATATTTCCTTTTTCACCATAGGACTCAATACTTTCAGAATATCTTATTGCAAATTCCATGAAACCAGAGTTAGCAAACTGTTCCAGGAAAGATTGGTGTAACTGTTTGAGATGAATTCACACATCACAAAGCAGTTTCTCTGAAGGCTTGTCTCCAGTATTTTTCTGAGGATGTTTCCTTTTTCACCATAGCAGTCAACACGCTTATAATGTCCCATTGCCAATTCCATGAAAACAGTGTTAACAAACTGCTCTATGAAAATAAAGGTGTAACTCTGTGAGATGAATTCGAACATCACAAGGAAGTTTCTCAGAAACATTATTTCTGATTTTTATCTGAGGATATTTCCTTTTTCACTCTAGGCATCAATGCACTGCTGAATATCACATTGCAGATTCTGGGAAAACAGTGTTAGCAAACTATTCAATAAGAAGAATGCTGTAACTCTGTAGATGAATTCACACATTCACAAATCAGTTTCTCTGAAAGCGTCTTTCTAGTTTTTATTTAAGGATATTTCCTTTGTCACCATATTCTTCAAGGAGATAAAAAGTACACTTTCTCAGATTCCACAAGAAGTGCCAGCAAACGGCTCCATGAAAGACTGGTGTAACTCTGTGAGAAGAATTCACACATCACAAAGCAGTTTCTCAGAAAGCTTCTTTCAAGTTTTTTCTGAAGATATTTCCTTGTCACCATAGGCTTCAAAGCGATCCAAAATATCACTTCTCAGATTCCCCAAAAACAGTGTTATCCAACGGCTCCATGAAGCAGTGATGTAATTCTGTGAGTTGAATTCACAAAACACAAATCAGATTCTCAGAAAACTTCTTTCTATTTTTTATCTGAGGGTATTTCCTTTGTCACCATAGGCTGCAAAGCAATCCAATATATCCCTTCTCAGATTCCACAAAACAGTGCTAGCAAACTGCTCCATGAAAGAGTAGTGTAAGTCTGTGTGATGAATTCACACATAACAAAGCCGATTCTCAGAAACCTTCTTTCCAGTTTTTATCTGAGGATATTTCCTTTGTCACCATCGGCTTCAAAGTGATCCAAAATATCCCTTCTCAGAGGACCCAAAAACAGTGCCAGCAAACTGCTCCATGAAAAGAAAAGTGTATCTCTGTGACATGAATTCACACATCACAAAGCAGTTTCACAGAAGAATTCTCTCCAGGTTTTTCCTGAGGATATTTCCTTTTTCACCATAGGACTCAATACTCTCAGAATATCATATTGCAGATTCCACGCAACCAGAGTTAACAAACTGTTCCCGGAAAGATTGCTGTAACTGCTTGAGATGAATTCACACATCACAAAGCAGTTTATCCTAAGGCTTGTCTCCAGTATTTTTCTAAGGACATTTCCTTTTTCACCATAGCAGTCAATGCACTCTCAATATCCCATTGCAGATTTCACAAAAACACTGTTACCAAACTGCTCTATGAATACAAAGGTGTAACTGTGTGAGATGAATTCAAACATCACAAAGAAGTTTGCCAGAAACATTCTTTCTAGTTTTTATCTGAGGATATTTCCTTTTTCACTTTAGGCCTCAATGCACTGCTGAATATCACATTGCAGATTCTGGGAAAATAGTGTTAGCAAACTATTCAATGAGAAGAATGCTATAACTCTGTGAGATGAATTCACATATCACAAGTCAGTTTCTCTGAAAGCTTCTTTCCAGTTTTTATGTAAGGATATTTCCTTTGTCACCATATTCTTCAAGGTGATCAAAAATACACCTTCTCAGATTCCACAAAAAGAGCCAGCAAACGGCTCCATGAAAGAGTGGTGTAACTCTGTGAGATGAATTCACACATCACAACGCAGTTTCTCAGAAAGCTTCTTTCTAGTTTTTATCTGACGATATTTCCTTTGTCACCATAGGCTTCAAAGTGATCAAAAATATCACTTCCAAAATTCCACAAAAACAGCACTGGCAAACGGCTCCATGAAATAATTGTGTAAGACTGTGAGATGAATTCACACATCACCAAACAGTTTCTCAGAAGGCTTCCCTGCACTCTTTGTCTGAGGATATTTCATTTTTCAACGTAGGACTCAAGGACCTCAGAATATCACCTGGCAGATTCTATGAAAACAGTGTCAGTAAACTGCTCAATGTAAAGAAAGGTGTATCTCTTTGAGTTGAATTCACTCACCACAAAGCAGTTTCTCATACAGCATCTTTACAGTGTTCATCTGAGGATATTTCCTTTGTTACCACAGGCTTCATAGTGATCCAATATATCCCTTCTCAGATTCCACAAAAACAGTGCTAGCAAACTGCTCCATGAAAGAGTAGTGTAATTCTGTGTGATGAATTCACACATCACAAAGCAGATTCTCAGAAAACCTCTTTCTAATTTTTACCTGAGGATATTTCCTTTATCACCATAGGTTTCAAAGTGATTCAAAATATCCCTTCTCAGATGATGCAAAAACAGTACTAGCAAACTGCTTTATGAAAATAAAAGTGTAACTCTGTGACATGAATTCACACATCACAAAGCAGCTTCTCAGAAGCTTCTCCAGTTATTTCCTGAGAATATTTACTTTATCATCATAGGACTTAATACCCTCAGAATATCAATTTGCAGATTCCATGAAACCAGAGTTAGCAAACAGCTCCAGGAAAGATTGGTATAACTGTGTGAGATGAA
>NC_065580.1:184841176-184935574 GCF_024542745.1 Macaca thibetana thibetana | reverse complement strand
GACTCTGATAAATACCACATAAAAAGATTTCTGAGAAACTGCTTTGTGATGTGTGAATTCATCTCACGGAGATACACGATTCTAATCATTGAGCAGTTTCCTGACACTGTTTGCTGGAATCTGAAAAGGGATATTTGGGAGCACATTGAGGCCTATGGTGAAAAAGGAAATATCCTCAGATAAAAACTAGAAAGAAGCTTTCTGAGAAACTGCTTTGTGATGTGTGAATTCACCTCACAGAGTTACAAGACCCTTCTCATGGAACAGTTTGGTAGCACTGTTTTTGGGGAATTTCCGAAGGGATATTTTGAATCACATAGAAGGCTACACTGACAAAGGCAATAACCTCAGAAAAAAATTAGAAAGAAGCTTTCAGAGAAACTGCTTTGTGATGTGTGAATTCATCTCACAGAGTTACACATTTCTATTCATGAAGAAGTTTGCTAACACTGTTTTTGTGGAATCTGCAAGGGATATTTGGGAGCACAATGAGGCCTATGGTGAAAAAGGAAATATCCTCAGAAAAAAACCAGAAGGGTAATTTCTGAGAAACTGCTTTGTAATGCATGAATTCATCTTGCAGTGCTACACCATTGTTTTCATTGAGAAGTTTGGCAACAATATTTTCGTGGAATCTGCAGTAGGGTATTTGGGAGCCCTTTGAAGCCTATGGTGACAAAGGACATATCCTCAGATAAAAAATAAGAAGAAGGTTTCTGAAAAACTGCTTTGTGATGTGTGAATTTGTCTCACAAAGTTACACCACTGTTCTCATTGAGCAATTTGTTAACACTGTTTTCGTGGAATCTGCAAAGGGATATTCACGAGTGCATTGAGGCCTATGGTGAAAAAGGAAATATCCTCAGACAAAAACTAGAAAGAAGCTTTCTGAGAAACTGCTTTGATATGTGTGAATTCATCTGACAGAGTTACAGCTTTCTTTACATGGAGCAGTTTGCTAACTCTGTTTTCATGGAAAGCAAACGGGATATTCGGGAGCGCATTGAGGTCTATGGTGAAAAGGAAATATCCTCAGAAAAAAATCCAAAAGGAAGCTTTCTGAGAAACTTCTTTGTGATGTATGAATTAATCTCACAGATTTACACCGTTATTTTCATTGAGAATTTTGCTAACACTTTTTTTGTGTAATGTGCAATGGGATATTCGGAAGCACTTTCAGGCCTGTGTTGAAAGAAGAAATATCCTCAGATAAATGCTATAAAGAATATTTCTGAGAAATTTCTTTGTGATGCGTGAATTCATCTCACAGAGCTACATGATCCTTTTCATGGAGAAGTTTAGTAGCACTGATTTTGGGGAATCTGAGAAAGGATATTTTGGATTGCATTGAAGCCTATGGTGACAAAGGGATTATCTTCAGATAAAAACTAGAAAGAAATTTTCAGAGAAACTGCTTTGTGTTGTGTGAAACCATCTCACAGAGTTACACATTTCTTTTCTTTGAGCAGTTTGACAACACTGTTTTCCTGGAATCTGCAGTCTGATATTTGCGAGGGCCTTGAGGATTGAGGTGTAAAAGGAAATATCCTCAGACAAAAAGTAGAAAGAAGCTTTCTGAGAAACTGCTTTGTTATGTGTATATTCATCTGACAGAGTTACACCTTTCTTTTCATGGAGCAGTTTGCTAACAGTTTTCATGGAATCCGCAAATGGGGTATTCAGGATCGCATTGAGGCCTAAGGTGAAAAAGGAAATATCTTCAGAAAAAAACTAGACAGAAACTTTCTGAGAAACTGCTTTGTGATGTGTGAATTCATCTCACAGAGATACACTGTCCTTTCATGGAGCATTCTGTTACCACTCTTTTTGATGAGTCTGGGAAGGAATATTTCAGTTCGCTAGGAAGACTATATGGACAAAGCAAATATCCTCAATTGAAAACGTGAAAGAAGCTTTCTGTGAAACTGTTCTGTGATGTGTGAATTCATTTCACAGAGTTAAACCACTCTTTGATGGAGGAGTTTGCTAGCGATGCTTTTGTGGAATCTCAGAAGTGATATCTTGAACATCGTTGAATCCCATGGCGAAAAATGAAATATCCTCAGATAAAAACTGCAGAGAGGCCTTCTCAGGAACTGCTTTGTTGTGGGTGAATTCAGCCCACAGAGTGACATCATTGTTTTCAGTGAGAAGCTTGCTAACAGTGTTTTTGCAGAATGTGCAATGAGACGCACGGGAACACTTGGAGACCACAAATAGCCTCAGCTGAAAAAAGAAAGAAGCCTTCTGAGAAACTGTTTGTGATGTGTGAATTCAACTCACTGAATTACACCTGTATTTCATGGAAACGTTTGCTAGCCCTGATTTTGTGGAATCTGAGAACGGATATTTTGAATCGCTTTGAAGACTCTACGGCCAAAGGAAATATCCTCGGATAAAAACCAGAATGAAGCTTTCCGAGAAACTGCCTTGTAATGTGTGAATTCATCTCACAGAGTTACACATATATTTCATGGAGCCGTTTGCTAGCCCTGTTTTAGTGGAATCTCAGAAGTGATATTTTGGATCGCTCTGAAGACTCCTCAGACAGAGGAAATATTCTCAGATAAAAACCAGAAAAAAGCTTTCTGAGAAACTGCTTTGTGAGGCTTGAATTCATCTCACAGAGTTACACCTTTCTCTTCATGAAGCAGTTTGCTAACAGTTTTTTTCGTGGAATCTGCAGAGTGATATTTGGGAGTGCATTGAGGCCTATGGTGAAACAGGCAATATCCTTAGATGAAACCTAGAAGGAAGCTTTCTGAGAAACCACTTAATGATGTGTGACTTCATTTTAGAGAGTTATACTTTCGCATCATGGAAAAGTCTATTATCACTGTCTTTGGGGAATGTGAGAAGGGCTATATTGGATCACATGGAGGCCTACACTGAGAAACGAAATATCTTCAATTAAAAACGTGAAAGTAGCTATCTGAGAAACTTCTTTGTGATGTGTTAATTCATCTCAGAGAGTTACACCTTAGTCTTCATGGAGCAGTTTGCTAACACTGTTTTCGTGGACACTGCAACGTGATATTTGGGAGCACCTTGAGGCCTGTGGTGACAAAGGAAATATCCTCAGATGAAAATTGGAAAGAAGCGTTCTGAGAAACTGCATTGCGATGTGTGAATGCAACTCACAGACTTACACTGTTCTTTTCATTGATCAGTTTGCCAACACTGTTTTCTTGAAATCTGCAATGGGATATTTCTTAGCACCATGAAGCTGACGGTGACAAAGGAAATATCCTCCAATAAAAACGAGAAAGAAGCTTTCTGAGAAACCGCTGTGTGATGTGTGAATTCATCTCGCAGAGTTACACATGTATTTCATGGAGCTGTTTGCTAACACTCTTTTTGTGGCATCTGAGAAGTGATATTTTGAATCCTTATGAAGACTCCTCAGATGAAGGAAATGTCCTCAGATGAAAACTGGAAAGAAGCTTTCTGAGAAACTTCTTTGTGATGTGTGAATTCACCTCACGGAGTTATCCCTTTCTCTTCATGAAGCAGTTTGCTAACACTGTTTTCGTGGAATCTGAAAAGTAATATTTGGGAGCGCATTGAGGGCTATGGTGAAAAAGGATATATCCTCAGATGAAAAGTTTAAAGAAGCCATCTGAGAAACTGAATTGTGATGTGTGAATGCAACTCACAGAGTTACAGTGTTCTTTTCATTGATCAATTTGCTAAAACTGATTTCTTGAAATCTGCAATGGGATATTTCTTAGTGCCATGAAGCTTACGGTGACAAAAGAAATGTCCTCTGATAAAAACTAGACAGAAGCTTTCTGAGAAACTGTTTTGTGATGAGTGAGTTCATCTCACAGAGTTATCCCTTTCTCTCCATAAAGCAGTTTCCTAACACAGTTTTCATGGAATCTGTAAAGTGATATTTGGGAGCGCATTGAGGTCTGTGGTGAAGAAGGAAATATCCTCAAATGAAAACTGGAAAGCAGCGATCTGAGAAACTGCTCTGTGATGTGTGAATTCATCTCACAGAGTTACACATGTATTTTGTGGAGCCGTTTCCTAGCAGTCTTTTTGTGGCATCTGAGAAGTGATAATTTGGATTGCTTTGAAGACTCCTCGGACGAAGGAAATGTCCACACATAAAAACTAGAAAGAAGCTTTCTGAGAAACTTCTTTGTGATGTGTGGTTTCATCTCACAGAGTTACACCTTTCTCTTCATGGAGCAGTTTGCTAACACTGTTTTCGTGGAATCTGAAAAGTGATATTTGGGAGCACATTGAGGGCTATGGTGAAAAAGGATATATCCTCAGATGAAAACTTTAAAGAAGCATTCTGAGAAACCGCATTGTGATGTGTGAATGCAACTGACAGAGTTGCAGTGTCCTTTTCATTGATCAATTTGCTAACACTCTTTTCTTGAAATCTGCAATGGGATATTTCTTAGCGTCATGAAGCTTACCATGACAAAGGAAATATCCTCCGATTAAAACGAGAAAGAAGCTTTCTGAGAAACTGCTTTATGATGTGTGAATTCATCTCACATATTTACACGTTCCTCTCCATGAAGCAGTTTCCTAATACTGTTTTCGTGGAATCTGCAAAGTGATATTTGGGAGCACATTGAGGCCTGTGGTGACAAAGGAAATATCCTCAGATGAAAACTGGAAAGAAGTGTTCTGAGAAACTGCATTGTGATGTGTGAATGCAACTCACAGATTTACACTATTCTTTTCATTGATCAGTTTGCCAACACTGTTTTCTTGAAATCTGCAATGGGGTATTTCTTAGCGCCATGAAGCTGACAGTGACAAAGGAAATATCCTCCAATAAAAATGAGAAAGAAGCTTTCTGACAAACCACTGTGTGATGAGTGAATTCATCTCCCAGAGTTACACATGTATTTCATGGAGCTGTTTGCTAACACTCTTTTTGTGGCATCTGAGAAGTGATATTTTGAATCGCTATGAAGACTCCTCAGATGAAGAAAATATCCTCAGATGGAAACTGGAAAGAAGCTTTCTGAGAAAGTTCTTTGTGATGTGTGAATTCATCTCAGAGAGTTACACCTTAGTTTTCATAGAGCAGTTTGCTAACACTGTTTTCGTGGAAACTGCAACGTGATATTTGGGAGCACATTGAGGCCTGTGGTGACAAAGGAAATATCCTCAGATTAAAACTGCAAAGAAGCGTTCTGAGAAACTGCATTGTGATGTGTGAATGCAACTAACAGACTTACACTATTGTTTTCATTGATCAGTTTGCCAACACTGTTTTCTTGAAATCTTCAATGGGATATTTCTTAGCGCCATGAATCTGATGGTGACAAAGGAAATATCCTCCCATAAAAACTAGACAGAAGCTCTCTAAGAAACTGCTTTTTGATGTGTGAATTCATATCAGAGTTACACCTTTCGTTTCACTGAGCGGTTTTCTAACACTGATTTTGTAGAATCTACAATGGGATATTTTGGAGCGCATTAAAGCCAATGGTGAGAAAGAAATATCCTCAGATAAAAACTAGAAAGAAGCTTTCTGAGAAACTGCTTTGTGATGTGTGAATCCATCTCACAGTGTTACACTGTTCTTTTCAATGAGCAGTTTGAAAACAATGTTTTCATGGAATCTGCAATAGGTTATTTGGGAGCACATTGAAGCCTATGGTGACAAAGGAAATATACTCCAATAAAAACTAGAAAGAAGGTTTCTAAGAAACTGCTTTGGAATGTATGAATTGATCTCACAGAGTTACACCATTCTGTTCATTGAGCAGTTTGATAACACTGTTTTCTTGAAATCTGCAATAGCATATTTGGGAGCGTATTGAAGCCTATGGTGACAAAGGAAATATGATCAGATAAAAATCAAAAAGATGCTTTCTGAGAAACTGCTTTGGGATGTGTGAATTAATCTCACAGAGTGACACTGTTCTTCTCATTGAAGAGTTTGCTAACACCCTTTTCTTGGAATCTGCATTGGGATATTTCAGAACGCATTGAAGCTTATAGTAACAATGGAAATTTCCTCAGAAAAAAACTAGGAATACGATTTCTGAGAAACTGCTTTGTGATTTGTGAATTCATCTCACAAGGTTACACGATCCTTTTCATAGAGCAGTTTGGTAGCACTGATTTTGGGGAATCTGAGAAGGGATATTTTGGATCACATTGAAGCCTATGGTGACAAAGGAAATATCCTCAGATAAAAATCTGATCTGAAAGAAGCTTTCTGAGAAAGTTATTTGTGGTGTGTGTGTTCATCTCACAGAGTTACACCTTTCTTTTCATAGGGCAGTTTTCTAACTGCCCTATGTTTTCATGGATTCTGCAAAGGGATATTTTGGAGCAGATTGAGACCTCTAGTGAAAAAGCAAATGTCCTCTGATAAAAACTAGAAAGTAGCTCTCTGATAAACTGCTTTGTGATGTGTGAATTCATCTCACAGTGTTACACCATTCTTTTCATTGAGTTGTTTGATAACACTCTTTTCGTGGACTCTGCAATAGGATATTTGAGATCGCATTGAATCCTACGGTACCAAGCAAATATCCTCAGAGAAAAACTACAAAGATACTTTCTGAGAAAGTTCTCTGTGATGTGTGAACTCATCTCACAGAGTCACACTCTTCCTTTCACTGAGCAGTTTGATAACACTGTTTTCATGGAATCTGCAGTTTTATATTTGGGAGTGCATTGAAGCCTATGGGGACAAAGTAAATATCCTCACATAAAAACCAAAAAGCAGTTTTCTGAGAAAAAAAAAGCAGTTTATCCTCACATAAAAACCAAAAAGCAGTTTTGTGATGTGTGAATTCTTCTCACAGAGGTACACCACTGTTTTCATGGATCAGCCTGGTAGCACTCCTTTTGGGGAATCTGAGATGGGATATCTAGGATCACACTGAAGCCTATGGTGATAAAGGAAATATCCTCAGAAAAAAAGTAGAAAGAAGCTTTCTGAGAACCTTCTTTGTGATGTGTGAATTCAACTCACAGAGTCACACCTTTGTTTCCATGGAGTAGTTTGCTAACACTGTTTCTGTGTAATCTGCAAGGGAATATTTCAGAGCACATCAGGGCCTTTGGTGAAAAACTAAATAAACTCAGATAGAAACCAAAAAGAAGCTTTCTGAGAAACTGATTTGTGATGTGTGAATTCATCTCGTGGAGTTACACTGTTGTTTTCATTGGGATGTTTGATAACACTGTTTTCTTGGAATCTGCAATGGTATTTTTCAGGACACCTTGTGGCCGATGGTGAAAAACAAAATATCTTCAGATAAAAACGAGAATGAAGCTTTCTGAGAAACTGCTTTGTGATAAGTGAATTGATCTGACAGAGTTACACTGTTTTCTTCATTGAGAGGTTTGCTAACACTGTGTTTGTGGAATCTGCAAAGGGATATTTGGAAACACATTGAGTCCTATGGTGAAAAAGGAAATATCCTCAGATAAAAACTAAAAAGAAGCTTTCTGTGAAGCTGATTTTTCATGTGTGAATTCTTCACACAGAGTTACACTGTTCTTTTCATTTATCAATTTGCTGACACTGCTTTCTTGGAATCTGCAATGGGATATTTTGGAGCATATTGAAACTTAGGGTGACAAAGGAAATATCCTCACACAAAAACTAGAAAGAATCTTTCTGGAAACTGCTTTTTGATTTATGAATTCATCTCACACAGTTACACGATACTTTTCATGGAGCAGTTTGCTAGCACTGTTTCTGGGGAAACTGAGAAGGGATATTTGAGATCGCATGAAGCCTAGGTTGACAAAGGAAATGCCCTCAGATATAAACTAGAAATAAGCTTTCTGAAAAAGGTCTTTGTGATGTGTGAATTCATCTCACCGAGTTACACTGTTCTTTTCATTGAGCAGTTTGCTAACACTGTTTTCGTGGAATCTGCAAAGCAATATTTCAGAGCACATTGAAGCTTAAGGTGACAAAGGAAATACCCTCATATAAAAACTAGAAAGAAGCTTTCTGAGAAACTGCTTTTTGATTTATGAATTCATCTCACAGCTTTACACCATTCTTTTCATTGAGCTGCTTGATAACACTGTTTTCTTGGAATCTGAAATGGGATATTTAGGAATTCATTGAAGATTATGGTTAACAAAGGATATATCCTCAGATAAAAACAAGAAAGAAGCTTTCTGAGAAACTGTTTTGTGATGTATGAATTCATCTCTCAGAGTTACATTGTTCTTTTGAACAGTGAGCTAAAACTGTCTTCCTGGATCTGCAATTTGATATTTCGAGGTGCATTGAAGCTGATGGGGAGAAAGGAAATACCCTCATATAAAAACTAGAAAGAAGTTTCCTGAGAAACTGTTTCGTGATTTTGAATTCATCTCTCTGAGTTACACCTTTCTTTTCATGGGGCAGTTTGCTAGCTCTGTTTTTATGGAAGCTGAGAAGGGTTATTTTGGATTGCATTGAAGCCTATGGTGACAAAGCAAATATCCTCAGATAAAAACTAGACAGAATCTTTCTGAGAAACTTTTTTGCGATGTATGTATTCATCTCACAGAGTTACATCATTCTTTTCATTGAACAGTTTGATAACACTCTTTTTGTGGAATCTGCAATAGGATATTTGGGAGTCCATTGAAGCCTATGGTGACAATGGAAATATCCTCAGATTAAAACCAAAAGGCAGCTTTGTGAGAAACTGCTTTGTGATGTGTGAATTCGTGTCACAGAGTTACACTGTTCTTTTCATTGAACAGTTTGCTACACTGTTTTCTTGGAATCTGTAATGGAATATTTTGAAATGCACTGAGGCTGATGGTGACAAAGGAAATATCCTTAGACAGAATCTAGAAAGAAGCATTCTGAGACACTGCTTTGTGACGTGTGAATTCATGTGACAGAGTTACACTGTTGTTTTCATTGAGCTGTTTGAAAACACTGTTTTTATGGAATCTGCAAAGGGATATTTGGGAGCACATTGAGGCCTATGTTGAAAAAGGAAATATCCTCACACCAAAAGTAAAAAGATGGTTTCTGAAGAAGTGCTCTGTGATTTGTGAATTCATCTCACAGAGTTACACGATTATTTTCATGGAGCAGTTTGATAGCACTGTTTTTGAGGAATCTGAGATGGAATATTTCGGATCACATTGAAGCCTATGTTGACAAAGGAAATATCCTCAGATATAAACTAGAAAGAAGTTTTCTGAGAAAGTTCTTTATGATGTGTGAAGTCATCTCACAGAATTACACCTTTCTTTTCAAGGAGATATTTGCTACCGCTGTTTTCTTGTAATGTGCTAAGAGATATTTGGGAGTGCATTGAGGCCTAATGTGAAAAAGGAAATATCCTCAGATAAAAACTAGAGAGAAGCTTTCTGAGAAACTGCTTTGTGATGTGTGAATTCATCTCACAGAGTTACACTGCTCTTTACAATGATCAGTATGCTAACACTGTTTCCTTGGAATCTGCAATGGGATATTTCAGAGCGCATTGAAACTTATTGTGACAAAGGAAATATGCTCAGACAAAAACTAGAAAAAAGCTTTGTGAGAAACCACTTTGTAGAGTATTAATTCATCTCACAGAGTTACACGATTCTTTTCGTGGAGAAGTTTGGTAGCACTGTTTTTAGGGAATCTGAGAAGGGTTATTTTGGATCACATTGAGGCCTATGTTGGTAAAGGAAATATCCTCAGATAAATCTAGAAAGAAGCTTTCTGAGAAAGTTCTTCGTGATGTGTGAATTTATCTCACAGGGTTACAACTTTCTTTTCATGGAGCAGTTCACTAACACTGTTTTCATGTAATCTGCAAAGGGATATTATTTAGCGCTTTGAGGCCTATAGTGAAAAACGAAATATCCTCAGATAAAAACTAGAAAGAAGCTTTCTGAGAAACTGCTTTGTGATATGTGAATTCAGATCACAGAGTTACACCGTTCTTTTTGTTCAGCAGTTTGATAACACTGTTTCCTTGGAATCTGCAATAGAATATTTGGGAGCACATTGAAGCCTATGATGACAAAGGAAATATCCTCAGGTAGAAACCAAAAAATACTTTCTGAGAAACTGCTTTGTGATTTGTGAATTCGTCTCACAGAGTTACACTGTTCTTTTCATTGAGCAGTTTACTAACATTGTTCTCTTGGAATCGGCAATGGGATACTTTGGAGTACATTGAAGCTAACGGTGACAAAGGAAATATCCTCAAAGAAAAACTAGAAGGAAGCTTTCTGAGAAACTTCTTTGTGATGTGTGAATTCACCCCACAGACTTACACCTTTCTTTTCATGGAGAAGTTTCCTAACACTCTTTTTATTGAATCTGCAAAGGGATGTTTGGGAGGGAATTGAGGCCTATGTTGAAAAAGGAGTTATCCTCAGAGAAAAACTAGAAAGAAGATTTCTGGGAAACTTCTTTGTGATATCTCAATTCATTGCACAGAGTTACACTTTGCTTTTCATTCAGCGGTTTGCTAATACTGTTTTCTTGGAATCTGCAGTGGGATATTTTGGAGTGCATTGAGCCTTGTGGTGACAAAGGAACTATCCTCAGATAAAATTTAAAAAGAAGCTTTCTGAGAAAGTTTTATGTGATATGTAAACTCATCTGACAGATTTACTCCATTCTTTTCATTGAGCAGTTTTATAACACGTTTTTTTTGGAACCTGCAGTAGGATATTTGGGAGCCCATTGAAGTCTATGGTGACCATGGAAATATCCTCAGATTAAAACCAAAAGGCAGCTTTATGAGAAACTGCTTTGTGATGTGTGAATTCACGTCACAGAGTTACACTGTTCTTTTCATTGAACAGTTTGCTACATTGCTTTCTTGGAATCTGTAATGGAATATTTTGGAATGCATTGAGGCTTATGGTAACAAAGGAAATATCCTTAGACAAAAACTAGAAAGAAGCGACCTGAGAAACTGCTTTGTGATGTGTGAATTCATTTGACAGTGTTACACCATTCTTTTCATTGAGTTGTTTAAAAACACTGATTTCATGGAATCTGCAAAGGGATATTTGGGAGGGCATTGAGGCCTAGGTTGAAAAAGGAAATATCCTCACACCAAAACTAAAAGGATGGTTTCTGAGGAACTGCTCTGTGATTTGTGAATTCATCTCACAGAGTTACACGATTATTTCCATGGAGCAATTTGATAGCACTGTTTTAGGGGAATCTGAGATGGAATATTTCAGATCACATTGAAGCCTATGTTGACAAAGGAAATATCCTCAGATAAATATAAAAGAAGCTTTCTGAGAAAGTTTTTTGTGATATGTGAATTCATCTCACAGAATTACACCTTTCTTTCCAAGGAGACGTTTGCTACCACTGTTTTCGTGTATTCTGCTAAGAGATATTTGGGAGCACATAGGGCTAAACTGAAAAAGGAAATATCCTCAGATAAAAACTAGAAAGAATCTTTCTGAGAAACTGCTTTTTGATGTGTGAATTCATCTCACAGAATTACACCTTTCTTTCCTAGGAGACGTTTGCTACCACTGTTTTCGTGTAATCTGCTAAGAGATATTTAGGAGCACATTGAGGGCTAAACTGAAAAAGGAAATATCCTCAGATAAAAACTAGAAAGAATCATTCTGAGAAACTGCTTTTTGATGTGTGAATTCATCTCACAGAGTTACACTGTTCTATTCATTGAACAGTTTGCTAAAACTGTTTTCTTGGTATCTGCAATGGATATTTTGGAGCACATTGAAGCTTATGGTGAAAAAGTGAATATCCTCAGACAAAAATTAGAAAGGTCTCTGTGAAACTACTTTGTGATATGTGAAATCTTCTAACAGAGTTACACGATTCTTTTCATGGATCAGTTTGGTAACACTATTTTTGGGGTATTTGAAAGGGGTATTTTGGATCACATTGAAGGCTATGCTAACAAAGGAACTATCCTCAGATAAAAACTAGAAAGAAGCTTCCTGAGAAACTGGTTTGTGATGTGTGAACTCATCTCACAAGAGTTACAACGTTATTTTATTGGAGTAGTGTGATAACACTGTTTATGTGGAATCTGCAATTATATATTTGGGAGCTCATTGAAGCCTATGGTGACAAAGGAAATATCCTCAGATAAAAACCAAAAAGAAGCTTTCTGAGAATCTGCTCTGTGATGTGTGAAATCACACCAGAGATGTACACTGTTCTTTTCATTGAGCAGTGTGCTAACACTGTTTTCCTGGAATCTGCAGTGGGATATTTCATAGTACCTTGAAGCTTATGCTGACAAAGGAAATATACTCATATAAAAACTAGTAAGAAGCTTTCTGAGAAACCACTTTCTGATATTTTAATTCATCTCACAGAGTCCCATGATTCTTTTCATGGATCAGTTTGGTAGCAGTGTTTTGGGGGAATCTGAGAAGGGATATTTTGGATCACATTGAAGCCTATGGTGACAAAGGAAATATCCTTAGATAAAAACTAGAAAGAAGCTTTCTGAGAAATTTCTATGTGATGTGTCAATTCATCTCACAGAGTTGCATCTTTCTTTTCATTGAGCAGTCACGAATACTGTTTTCATGGAATCTACAATGGGATATTGTGGAGAGCATTGAGGACTGTAGTGTAAAAGGAAATATCCTCAAAAACTGGAAAGAAGCTCTCTGAGAAACTGCTTTGAGATATGTGAATTCATCTTACAGACTTACACTGTTCTTTTCATTGAGCAGTTTGATAATACTGTTTTCATGGAATCTGCAATAGGATATTTGGGAGCACATTGAAGCCTGGTGTGACAAAGGAAATATCCTTAGATAAAAAACAAAAAGAACCTTTCTGTGAAATTCCTCTGTTGTGTTTGAATTCATCTTAAAGCGTTACACCACTGTTTTCATGCAGCAGATTGGTAGCACGCTTTTTAGGGAAGACGAGAAGGGATAGTTTGAATTGCATTGAAGCTTATGGTAACAAATGAAATATCCTCAGATAAAAGCTAGAAAGAAGATTTCTGAGAAAATGGTTTGCAATGTGTGAATTCATCTCAGAGAGATACATGATTCTTTTCTTGGTTCAGTTTGCTAAAAATGCTTTCGTTTATTCTGCAAAGGAATTTATGGGAGCAAATTGAAGCCTTTGGTGACAAAGGAAATATGCTGAGAAAAGAAAAAAAACAAAAAGAAGCTTTCTGAGAAACTGCTTACTCATGTGTGAATTCATCTCAGAGTGTAACACTGTTCTTTTCCTTGAGCAGTTTGCTAAGACTGTTTTCTTGGAATCTGCGTTGGGATATATTGGAACAAACTGAAGCCTATGGTGACAAAGGAAATATCTTCAGATAAAAACTAGAAAGAAGCTGTCTCAGAAAGTTCTTTGTGATGTGTGAATTCATCTCACAGTGTTACACTTTTCTTTTCCATGGAGCAGTTCGCGAAATCTCTTCCCATGGAATCTGTAATGGGATATTCACGAGCTCATTAAGGCCTATAGTGAAAAAGGAAATATCCTCAGATAAAAACTAGAAAGAAGCTTTCATAGAATCTCCTTTGTTATGTGTGAATTCATCTCACAGCTTTACGCCTTTCTTTTCATTGAGTTGTTTGATAACACTGTTTACGTGGAATCTGCCAAGGGATATTTGGGAGCCCACTGAGGCCTATAGTGGAAAAGGAAATGTCCTGAGATAAAAAATAGATAGAAGCTTTCTGAGAAACTGCTTTGTGATGTGTGAATTCATCTCACAGAGTTACACCTTTTTTTCATGGAACTGTTTGCTAACACTGTTTTCGTGGAATCTGGAAATGGATACTTGGGAGTGCTTTGATGCCTACGGTGAAAAAAGAAATATCCTCAGATAAAAACTAGAAAGAAGCTTTCTGAGAAACTGTTTTGTGATGTGTGAATTCATCTCACAGAGTTACACCATTCTTTTCACTAAGGTATTTGCTAATACTCTTTTTGTATAATCTGCAAAGTGATAATTCAGAGCGTATGGAAGCTTAAGGTGACAAAGGAAATTCCCTCATATAAAAACTAGCAAGAAGCTTTCTGAGGAAATGTTTTCTGATGTGTGAATTCATTTCACAGAGTTACATGGACCTTCTCATAGAGCATTATGATAACACTGCTTTCGTGGAATCTGCAATAGTATGACTGTGAGCACTTTGAAGCCTATGGTGACAAAGGATATATCCTCAGATACAAACCAAAAAGAAACCTTCTGAGAAACTGCTTTGTGATGTGTGAATTCATCTCACAGAGTCACACTCTTCTTTGCATTGATCAGTTTGCTAACACTGTCTTCTTGGAATCCGCAATGTGATGTTTTGAAGCGCAACGAAGCTAATGGTGACAATGGAAATATCCTCAGAGAAAACATAGAAAGAATGTTTCCGAGAAACTGTTCTATTTTGTGAATTCATCTCACAGAGTTACACCTTTCTCTTCATGGAGCAGTTTATTAGTACTGCTTTTGGGGAATCTGAGAAGGGATATATTGGTTTGCAGTGAAGCCTATGGTGACAAAGGCAATATACTGAGATAAAATCTAGAAAGAAGCTTTCTGAGAAACTTCTTTGTGATGTGTGAATTCATCTCACAGAGTTACACCTTTTTTTCATGGAAAAGTTTGCAAACACTGTTTTCATGGAATCTGCAAAGGGATATTTGGTTTTTCTTTCTTTTTTTTCTTTTTTTTTTTGAGACAGAGTTTCGCTCTGTACCCCAGCTGGAGTGCAGTGGCGCGATCTCCACTCACTGCAAGCTCTGCCCCCAGATTCATGCCATTCTCTTGCCTCAGACTCCCATGAAGCTGGGACTACAGGCACCTGCCACCACGCCTGGCTAATTTTTTGTATTTTTAGTAGAGACTGAGTTTCACCGTGTTAGCCAAGATGGTCTCAATCTCCTAACCTCGTGATTCGCCCATCTCGGCCTCCCAAAGTGCTGGGATTACAGACGTGAGCCACCGTGCCCTGTGAAGGGATATTTTGGGCATGCATTGGGGCCTATAGTGAAAAAGGATATATCCTCAGATAAACACTGGAAAGAAGCTTTCTGAGAAACTGCTTTGTGATGTGAATTCATGTCACAGAGTTACACCTTTCTTTTCATTGAGCAGTCTCCTAAAGCTGTTTTGGGGGTATCTGCAATAGGATATTTGGGAGTGCATTGAAGCCTATCGTGACAAAGGAAATATCCTCAGATAAAATTCGAAAAGAAGGTTTCTGAGAAACTGCTTTGTGATGTGTCAATTTACCTCACAGAGTTACACTGTTCTTTTCACTGAGCAGTTTGCTAACACTGTTTTCTTGTAATCTGCAATGGGATACTTCGGAGCACATTGAAGCTTATGGTGTCAAAGAAATATCCTAAGACAAAAACTAGAAAGAAGCATTCTAAGAAACTGCTTTCTAATTTGTGAATTCATCTCGCAGAGTTACAATTTCCTTATATGTAGCAGTTGTTTGCACTGTTTTTGTGGAATGTGTGAAAGGATATTTTGGATTGCTTTGAAGCCTATGCTGAGAAAGGAAATATCCTCATGTAAAAACTAGAAAGAAGCTTCCTGAGAAAGTTCTTTGTGATGTGTGAATTCATTTCACGGAGTTACATATTTCTATTCATGGAACAGTTTGCTAACACTGTTTTTGTGGAATCTGCAAAGGGATATTTTGGAGTGCATTCAGGCAAAGAGTGAAAAAGAAAATATCCTCAGATAATAGCTAGAAGGAAGCATTCTGAGAAAGTTTTTTCTGATTTGTGAATTCGTCTCACAGAGTTACACTTTTCTTTTCATGGAGCAGTTTGCTAACCCTGTTTTCATGGAATCTGCAAAGGGATATTTGGGAGCACATTGAGGCCTATAGTGATAAAGGAAATATCCTCAGAAAAAAAACTAGAAAAAAGGTTTCTGAGAAACTGCTCTCTGATGTGTGAATTCATCTCACAGAGTTACACCCTTCTTTTCATAGAGCAGTTTGATAACATTGTTTTCGGTGAGTCTGCAATAGGATGTTTGGGAGCACATGGAAGCCTAAGGTGATGGAGGATATATCCTCAGATAAAAATGAAAAAGAAGCTTTCTGAGAAACTGCTTTGTGATGTGAATTCATCTCACAGAGTAACACCGTTCTTCTCATTGAGCAGTCTGCTAACACTGATTTCGTGGAATCTGCAATAGGATATTTAGGAGTGCATTGAAGCATATGGTGAGAAGGAAATATCCTCAGATAAAAACGAAAAGTTGCTTTCTGAGAAATTTCTGTGTGATATGTCTATTTATCTCACAGAGTTTCAGTGTTCTTTTCATTGAGCAGTTTGCTAACACTACTTTCTTGTAATCTGCAATGGGATACTTCGAAACGCATTGAAGATTTTGGTGTCAAAGGAAATATCCTCAGACAAAAACTAGAAAGAAGCTTTCCGAGAAACTGCTTCCTAATGTATGAATTAATCTCAAAGAGTTACAATTTCCTTTCATGGAGCATTTTGTTAGCACTGTTTTTGTGGAATGTTAGAAAGGATATTTTGGATCACATTGAAGCCTAGGCTGACAAAGGAAATATCCTCAGATAAAGACTACAAAGAAGCCTTCTGAGAAACTTCTTTGTGATGTGTGAATTCATCTCACAGAGTTACACCTTTCTCTTCATGCAACAGGTTGCTAACACTGTTTTAGTGAAATCTGCAAAGGGATATTTGGGAGCACATTGAGGCCTGTGGTGAAAAAGGAAATATCCTCAGATAAAAACTAGAAGGAAGCTTTCTGAGAAACTCCCTTGTGATGTGTGAATTCATCTCACAGAGTTACACCATTCTTTTCATTAGGCAGTTTGCTAACACTGTTTTTGTGTAATCTGCAAAGTTATACTTCGGAGCACATGGCTAAGGTGACAAAGGAAATACCATCATATAAAAACTAGAAGGAAGATTTTTGATGAAACGTTTTCTGACGTGTGAATTCATCTCACAGAGTTATACTGTTCTTTTCATTGGGCAGTTTCGTAGCCCTCTTTTGGGGGAATCTGCAATGGGAAATTTCGGAGTACATTGAAGCCTTTGGTGACAAAGGAAATATTATCAGACAAAAACTAGAAAGAAGCTTTCTGAGAAACTACTTTGTGACGTGAATCTACATCACAGAATAATACTGTTTGTTTCATAGAGCAGTCTGCTAACACTGTTTTCGTGGAATCTTCAATAAGATATCGGGGATTGCATTGAAGTCTAAGGTGACAACGAAATTTCCTCAGATAAAAACCGAAGAGAAGTGTTCTGAGAAATTACTTTGTGATGCGTCCATTTACCTCACAGGGTTACACTGTTCTGTTCATTGAGCAGTTTTCTAACACTGTTTTCTTGCAATCTGAAGTCGGATACTTCAGAGCACATTGAGGCTTACGGTGTCAAAGGAAATACCCTCAGACAAAAACTAGAAAGAAGCTTTCTGAGAAATTGCTTTCTGATTTATGAATTCATCTCACAGAGTAACAATTTCCTTTCATGAAGCATTTCACTAGCACTATTTTTGTGGAATGTGAGAAAGGATATTTCGGATCACATTGAAGCCCATGCTGACAAAGAATATATCCTTAGACAAAAAGTAGAAAGAAGCTTTCTGAGAAACTTCTTTGTGATGTGTGAGTTCATCTCACAGAGTAACACCTTTCTCTTCATGGAGCAGTATGCTAACACTGTTCTCGTGGAATCTGCAAGGGGATATTTGGGAGCACATTGAGGCCTATGGTGAAAAAGGAAATATCCTCAGATAAAAACTAGAAAGAAGATTTCTGAGAAACTTCCTTGTGGTGTGTGAATTCATCTCACAGAGTTTCACCATTCTTTTCATTGAGCAGTGTCCTAACACTGTTTTCAAGGAATCTGCAAAGGGATGTTTGGGAGCATATTGAGGCCTACACTGAAAAAGGAAATTTCCTCAGATAACAATTAGCAAGAAACTTTCTGAGAAACTGTTTGTGATGTGTGAATTCATCTCAGACAGTTACACCATTCTTTTCATAGATGAGTTTGATAAAACTGTTTTCTTGGAATCCACAATTTGATATTTTGGAACACATTGAAGCTGATGGTGACAAAGGAAATATCCTCAGAGAAAACCTAGAAAGAAATTTTCAGAGAAACTGATTTCTGATTTCTGAATTCTTCTGACAGAGTTAACACTCTTCCTTTCATGGAACAGTTTTTTAGTACTGTTTTTGGGGAATCTGAGAAAGGATATTTTGGATCGCCTTGAAGCCTATGGTGACAAAGGAAATATCCTCGGAAAAAACTAGAAAGAAACTTTCTGAAAAACTTCTTTGTGAAGTGTGAACTCATCTCACAGAGTTTCACCTTTCTTTTCATGGAACAGTTTGTTAACACTGTTTCCATGGAATCTGCAAAGGGATATTTGGGAGCTCATTGAGGCCTATGGTGAAAAAGGAAATATCCTCAGATAAAAACTGGAAAGAAGCTTTCTGAGAAACTGGCTTGTGATGTGAATTCATGTCATAGAGTAACACTATTGTTACTTCATTGAGCAGTCTGCTATCACGATTTCATGGAATCTGCAATAGGATATTTGGGAGCGCTTTGAAGCCTATGGTGACAAGGAAATATCCTCAGATAACAATCGACAAGATGCTTTCTGAGAAATTGCTTTGTGATATGTCTGTTTATCTCACAGAGTTATACTGTTGTTTTCATTGAACAATTTGCTAACACTGTTTTCTTGTAATTGGCAATGGGATACTTCAGAGCACATTGAAGCATATGGTGTCAAAGGAAATATCTTCAGACAAAAACTAGAAAGAAGCTTTCTGAGAAGCTGCTTTCTAATTTTTGAATTCATCTCACAGAGTTACAATTTCTTTTCATAGAGCATTTTGTTAGCACTGTATTTGTGGAATGTGAGAAAGGTTATTTTGGATTACATTGAAGCCTATACTGACAAAGGAAATATATTCAGATGAAAACTACAAACAAGCCTTCTGAGAAACTTCTTTGAAATGTGTGAATTCATCTCACAGAGTTACACTGTTCTTTTCATTGAGTAGTGTGGTAACGCTGTTTTCTTGGAATCTGCAATGGAATATTTCGGAGAGCATTGAAGCTTATGTTGACAAAGGAAATTTAACCAAACAAAAACTAGAAAGAAGATTCCTGAGAAGCTGCTTTGTGATTTCTGAATTAATTTTATGGAGTTACACATTACTTTTCATGGAGCAGTTCGGTAGCACTGTTTTTGGGTAATCTGAGAAGGGATATTTTGGATGGCAATGAGGCCTTTGGTGAAAAATCAAATATCCTCACATAAAAATTAGAAAGAGGCTTTCTGAGAAAGTTCTTTGTGATGTGTGAATTCATCTCACAGAGCTACACATTTCTTTTCATGATGCGGTTTTCAAAATCTGTTTTCATGGAATCTGCAAAGGAATATTTGGAAGCCAATTGAGCCTTATGGTAAAAAAGGGAATATCCTTAGATACTAATTAGAAACAAGATTTCTGAGAATCTGCTTAGTGATGAGTGAATTCATCTCACAGAGTTACACTGTTATTTTCATTGAGCAGTTTGCTAACACTGTTTTCCTGGAATCTGCAATGGGATATTTTGGAGCGCATTGAAGCTTATGGTGACAAACGGATTATTCTCAGACAAAAATTAGAAAGAAGCTTTCTGAGAAACTGTTTTGTGATGTGTGAATTCATCTCACAGAGTTACACCTTTCTTTTCATGAAGCATTTTGGTAGCACTATTTTTGAGGAATCTGACAAGTGATATTTTGGAGCACATTGAAGCCTCTGGTGACAAAGGAAATATCCTCACATAAAAACCAAAAAGATGCTTTCTCTGAAACTGCTTTGGGATGTTTGAATTCATCTCTCAAGGTTACACCATTATTTTCATTAAGAAGTTTGCTAACACTTTTTTCATGGAATCTGCAATGGGATATTCAGGAGTGCATGGAGGTCTATGGTGGAAAAGGACATATCCTCAGATAAAAACTAGGAAGAAGTTTACTGAGAAACAGTTTTGTGATATGTCAGTTCATTTCATAGTTATACCATTTTTTTCATGGAACAGTATGGTAGCACTGTTTTCGGGGAATCAGAGAAGGGATATTTGTGAATGCATTGAAGATTATGGTGACAAAGGAAGTATCCT
Source organism: Macaca thibetana thibetana (assembly GCF_024542745.1). NCBI lineage: Eukaryota > Metazoa > Chordata > Mammalia > Primates > Cercopithecidae > Macaca > Macaca thibetana. Next base: position 184,915,494 of record NC_065580.1, on the reverse strand, counting down.
CAGATAAAAACTACAAAGAAATTTTCTGAGAAAGTTCCTTGTGATGTGTGAATTCATCTCAAAGAGTTACGCATTTCTTTTCATGGAGCAGTTTGGAATCAATGTTTTTGTGGGTTCTGCAAAGGGATATTTAGGAACACATTGAGCCATATGGTGAAAAAGTAAATACCATCAGATAAAAAATAAAAATAACCTTTCTGAGAAACTGCTTTGTCATCTGTGAATTCATCTTACAGAGTTACACTGTTCTTTTCATTGAGAAGTTTGCTAACACTTTTTTCGTGGAACCTGCAATGGGATAATTGGTAGCACAATGAGGAATATGGTGAAAAAGGAAATATCCTCAGATAAATACTGGAGAGAAGCTTTCAAAGAAAATGCTATGTGTTGTGTGAATTCATCTCACAGAGTTACATCATTCCTCTCATGGAGCAGTTTGGTAGCACTCTTTTTGGGGGTACCTGAGAAGGGATATTTTGGATCACATTGAAGCCTATAGAGACAAAGTAAATATCTTCAGATAAAAACCAAAAAGAAGCTTTCTGTGGAACTGCTTTGTGATGTGTGATTTCATCTCACAAAGCCACACCATTCTTTTCATTGAGAAGTTTATTAACACTTTTTTCATGGAATCTGCAATATGATATTCTGGAGCACATAGAGGAATATGTTGAAAAAGGAAATATTCTCAGATAAAAGCTAGTAAGGATCTTACTGAGGAACAGCTTTGTGATGTGTGAATTCGCTTCACAGAGTTACACCTTTCTTTTCATGGAGTAGTATGGTAGCACCGTTTTTGTGGAATCAGAGAAGGGATATTTCGGAGCACTTTGAAGCTTATGGTGACAAAGGAAATATTCTTAGATAAAAACTACAAGAAGTTTTCTGAGAAAGTTCTTTGTAATGCTTGTATACATCTAACAGAGTAACAACTTTCTTTTAATGGACCACTTTGCTAACACTCTTTTCGTGGAATCTGTGAAGGGATATTGGGGAGTGCATTGAGGCCTATGGTGAAAAAATAAATATCCTCAGATAAAAACTAGAAAGAAGCTTTTTGAGAAACAGATTTGTGATGTATGATTTTATCTCACAGAGTTACACCATTTTTTCTTGGAGCAGTTTGGTAACACTATTTTTGGGGAATTCATGAGCACTTTGAGGCATATGGTGAAAAAGGAAACATGCTCAGACAAAAACAAGAAAGAAGCTTTCTGAGTAACTACTTAGTTACCTGTGATTTCAGCTCACAGAGTTACAGGATTCCTTTCATGGAGCAGTTTGGTAGCACTGTTTTTGGAGAATCTGAGAAAGGATATTTTGGTTTGTATTGAAGCATATGATTACAAAGGAAATAACTTCAGATAAAAGATGGAAAGAACCTTAATGAGAAACCACTTTGTGATGTGTTAATTCATCTCACAGAGTTACACGATTCTTTTTATGGATCTGAATAGTAGCCTGTTATTGGGAAATCTGAGAATGGGTATTTTTTATTTCAATGAAGCCTATGGTGGCAACGGAAATATCGTGAGATAAAAACTAGAAAGAAGCATTCTGAGAAACTGCTTTGCAACGTGTGAATTCATGTTACAGAGTTACACTGCGCTTTTCATTGAGCAGTTTGCTAACACTGATTTCTTGGAATCCGAAATGGGATACATTGGAGGGCATTGAAGCCTATGGTGTCATACGAAACATCCTCAAATAAAAACTAGAAAGAAGCTTTCTGAGAAACTTCTTTGTGATGTGTGTATTCATCTCACAGAATAACACCTTACTTTTCATGGAGGAGTTTGCTAACCCTGTTTTTGTGGAATCTACAAAGGGATATTTGGGAGCGAGTTGAGGCTGATGGTAAAAAAGGAAATATCCTCAGACAAAGACAAAAAGGAAGCTTTCTGAGAAACTGCTTTGTTATGTGTGAATTCATCTCACAGATTTACACCTTTCTTTTCATGGAGCAGTTTGCTAATACTGTTTTCGGGGAATCTGCAAAGGGATGTTCACGAACTCTTTGAGGCCTATGGTGAAAAAGCAAATATCCTCAGACTAAAAGTAGAAAGAAGTGTTCTGAGAACTCACTTTGTGATGTGATAATTCATCTCACAGAGTTACACGATTCTTTTCCTTGATCAGTTTGGTAGCAATGTTTTTGGGGAATCTGCAAAGGAATATTTGGGAAGGCATTGAAGCCTATGGTGACAAAGGAAATACCCTCAGATAAAAATAGAAACAAGCTTTATGAGGAACTGCCTTATGATATGTGAATTCATGTCACAGAGTTACTCTGCTCTTTTTATGAACAGTTTGCTAGCACTGTTTTCTTGGAATCTCCAATGGGATATTTTGGTGTGCATTGAAGCTTATGGTGAGAAAGGAAGTATGGTCACATAAAAAATAGAAAGAGGGTTTCTGGGAAACTGCTTTTTGATATGTCAATTCATCTCACAGAGTTACACAAATCTTTTCATGGATCAATTTTCTAGCCCTGTTTTTGTTGAATGTGAGAAGGGATATTTGGGATTGCATTGAAGCCTTTGGTGAAAAGGAAATATCCTCAGATAAAAATGAGAAAGAACTTTTGTGAGGAAGTTCTTTGTGATATGTGAAATCATCTCACAGAGTTACAACGTTCCCTTCAATGAGCAGTTTGATAATACTGTTTTTGTTTAATCTGCAATAGGATATTTGGGAGCGCAATGAAGCCTATGGTGACAAAGGAAATATCCTCTGATAAAAAACAAAAAGCAGCTTTTGGAGAAACTGCTTCATGATGTGTGAATTCATCTCACAGAGTTAAACTGTTCTTTTCATTGAACAGTTTGCTACACTGTTTTCTTGGAATCTGCAATGGTATGTTTTGGAAAGCATTCAAGCTTATGGTTACAAATGAAATATCCTCAGACAAAAAATAGAAAGAAGCTTTCTGAGAAACTGCTTTGTGATTTGTGAATTCATCTAACAGTGTAACATGTTTCATTTCATGTAGCAGTTTGGTAGCACTGTTTTGGGGGAATCTGAGAAGGGATACTTTGGATTGCATTGAAGCCTATGTTGACAAAGGAAATACCCTCAGATAAAAACTAGAGAGAAGTGTTCTGAGAAAGTTCTTTGTGATGTGTGAATTTATCTCACAGAGTTACACTCTTCTTTGCATGTAGCCATTTACTAACACTGTTTTTGTGGAATCTGCAAATGGATATTTGTTAGCACATTGAGGCCTAAAGTGAAAAAGGAAATACCTGCAGATAAAAACCAGAAAGAAGCTTACAGAGAAACTGCTTTGTGATGTAAGAATCGATCTCACAGAGTTAAACTGTTCTTTTCATTAAGCAATTTGATAACACAGTTTTTGTGGAATCTGCATTAGGATATTTGGGAGCACTTTGAAGATTATTTGCAAAGGAAATATCTTCAGACAAAAGCTAGAAAGAATCTTTCTGACAAAGTGCTTTGTGACTTGTAAATTCACCTCGCAGAGTTACACGATTCTTTTCATTGTTCATTTTGGTAGCACTGTTTTTGGGGAATCTGAGAGATTGCATTGAAGCCTATGGTGACAAAGGAAATATCCTCAGATAAAAACTAGAAAGGATCTTTTTGAGAAAGTTCTTTGTGATGTGTGAAATCTCACAGAGTTCAACTATTCTTTTCATTGAGCAGTTTGCTAACACTCATTACGTGGAATCTGCAACAGAATATTTGGGAGCACATTGAAGCCTGCGGTGACAAAGGAAATATCCTCAGATAAAAAACAAAAAGAATTTTCTGAGAGATTGCTTTGTGATGTGTGATTTGAACTCACAGAGTTACACTGTCCTTTTCATTCAGCAGTTTGCTTACACTGTTTTCTCAGAATCGGCAATGAGGTATTTTGAAGCGTATTGAAGATTATGCTGACAAAGGAAATATCCTCAGACAAAAACTAGAAAGAAGCTTCCTGAGGAACTGCGTTGTGATTTGTGAATTCATCTCATGGAGTTACACCTTTCTTTTCATGGTAGCACTGTTTTGGGGAATCTGAGAAGGGATATTTGGGATGACATTGAAGCATATATGCACAAAGGAAGTATATTCAGATAAAAACTAGAAGGAAGCTTTCTGAGAAACTTCTTCATGATGGGTGAATTCATCTCACAGTGTTACACCTTTCTTTACATGGAGCCGTTTGCTAACACTGTTTTTGTGGAATCTGCAAAGGGATATTTGGGAGTGCATTGAGGCCTATGGTGAAAAAGGAAATACCCTGAGATAAGAACTAGAAAGATGCTTTCTGAGAAACTGCTTTGTGATGTGTGAATTCACCTCACAACGTTACACTGTTCATTTCATTGAGCAGTTTGCTAACCCTGTTTTCATGAAATCTGCAGTGGAATAGTTCGGAGCTCATTGAAGTTTATGGTGACAAAGGAAATATCCTCAGACATAAACTAGATAGAAGCTCTCTAAGAAACTGCTTTCTGATGTTTGAATTCATATCACAGAGTTACACAATTCTTTTTATGGAAGAGATTGGTAGCACTGTTTTGGGGGAATCTGAGAAGGGATATTTTGGATCACATTAAAGCTTATGGTGACAAAGGAAATATCTTCAGATAAAACTAGAAAGAAGCTTGCTGAGAAAGTTCTTTGTGTTGTATGAATTCATCTCACTGAGTTAACTCTTTCTTTTCATTTAGTAGTTTCCTAACACTGTTTTTGTGGAATCTGCAAAGGGATATTTGGGAGTACATTGAAGCCTATGGTGACAAAGGAAATATCCTCAGATAAAAGCCAAAAACAAGCTTTCTGAGAGACTGCTTTGTGATGTGTGAATTGACCTCATAGAATTACACTGTCCTTTTCATTGTGCAGTTTACCAACACTGTTTTCTGGATTGTGCAATGAGATATTTCATAGCGCATTAAGGCTTAGGGTGACAAAGGAAATATCCTCAGGTGAAAACTAGATAGAAGGTTTCTGATGATCTGCTCTGTGATTTTTGAATTCATCTCACAGAGTTACACAATTATTTTCATGGAGCAGTTTGGTTGCACTGCTTTTGGGAAGTCTGAGAAGGGATATTTTGGATCGCATTGAAACCTAGTGTGACAAAGGAAATATCCTCAGATAAAACCTAAAATGAAGCTTTCTGACAAAGTTCATTGTGATGTGTGAATTCATCTCACAGAATAACAGCTTTCTTTTCATGGAGCAATTTGCTTACACTGTATTTGTGGAATCTGCAAAGGGATACTTGGGAGTACATTGAGGACTATGTTGAAAAAGGAAGTATCCACAGATAAAAAGTAGAAAGAAGCTTTCTGAGAAACTGATTTGTGATGTGTGAATTCATCTCACAGAGTTCAACCATTCACTTCATTGATTAGTTTGCTAACACTGCTTTAGTGGAATCTGCAACAGGATATTTGGGAGTGTATTGAAGCCTTTGGTGACAAAGGAAATATCCTCAGATAAAAAACAAAAAGAAACTTTCTGAGAGACTGCTTTGTGATGTGTGAATTGAACTCACAGAATTACAGTGTTCTTTTCATTGAGAAGATTGTTAAAACTGTTTTCTTGGAATCTGTAATGAGGTGTTTCGGAGCATATTGAAGTTTATGGTGACAAAGGAAATATCCTCAGACGAAAACTAGAAAGAAGCTTCGTGAGAAACTGCTTTGTGATTTGTGAATTCATCTCACAGAGTTACACGTTCCTTTTCTTGGATTAGCTTGGTAGCACTGTTTTTAGGGAATCGGAAAAGGGATACTTTGCATAACATTGAAGCCTATATTGACAAAGGAAATAGCCTCAGATAAAACTAGAAAGAAACTTTCTGGGTAACTTTTTCATTATGTGTGAATTCATGTCACAGAGTTACACTTTTCTTTTCATGGAGCAGTTTGTTAACACTATTTTCATGGAATCTGCAAAGGGTTATTTGGGAGTGCATTGTGGCCTATGGTGAAAAAGGAAATATCCTGAGATAAAAACTAGAAACACGCTTTCTGAGAAACTGCTTTGTGATGTTTGAATTCATCTCACAGCATTACACTGTTCATTTTATTGAGCAGTTTGCTGACACGGTTTTTATGGTATCTGCAATGGTATATTTTGGAGCATATTGAAGTTTATGGTGACAAAGGAAATATACTCAGACGAAAACTAGAAAGAAGTCTTCTGAGAATTGCTTTGTGGTTTGTGAATTCTTCTTACACAATTACATGATTCTTTTTATGGAACGGTTTGGTAGCACTGTTTTTGGGGAATCGGAGAAGGGATATTTTGGATCGTATTGAAGAATATGGTGACAAAGGAAATATCCTCACATAAAAACTATAAAGAAGTTTTCTGAGAAAGTTCCTTGTGATGTGTGAATTCATCTCACAGAGTTGCAGCTAACTTTTCATGGAGCAGTTTGCTAACACTGCTTTCACGGAACCTGCAAAGGGAGATTTTGGAGTGTATTGATTCTACATTAAAAAATGAAGTATCCACAGATAAAAACTAGGAAGAAGGTTTCTGAGAAAATGCTTTGTGATGTGTGAATTCATCTCAGAGAGATACACCGTTCTTTTCATTGAGTAGTTTGCTAACACTGTTTTCACGGAATCTGCAAAGGGATATATGGGAGTGTATTGAGGCCTATGGTGAAACAGGAAATATCCTCAGATAAAAACTAGGAAGAAGCTTTCTGAGAAACTGCTTCCTGATGTGTGAATTCATCTCACAGATTTACATAGTTCTTTTCAATGAGCAGATTGCTAACACTGTTTTCATGGAATCTGCAAAGGAATATTGGGGAGCCCATTGAAGCTTAAGGTGACAAAGGAAATACCCTCATGTAAAAACTAGAAAGAAGGTTTCTGAGAAAACGCTTTGTGATGTGTGAATTCATCTCACAGTGTTACATGATTCTTTGCATGGTTCTTTTTGGTATCACTGTTTTTTTTGGAATCTGCGAAGGGATATTTTGGATCATATTAAAGCCTTTGGTGACAAATGATACATCCTTAGATAAAAAGTATAAAGAAGCTTTCTGAGAAATTGCTTTGTGATATGTGAATTCATCTCATAGAGTTACAGCTTTCTTTTCTTGGAGCAGATTGCTAACACTGTTTTCCTAGAATCTGAAAACGGATATTTGGGAGCATATTGAAGCCTATGGTGACAAAGGAAATATCCTCAGATAAAAACCAAAAAGAAGCTTTCTGAGAGACTGCTTTGTGATGTGTGAATTGAACTCACAGAGTTACACTGTCCTTTTCATTGAGCAGTTTACTAACAGTGTTTTCTTGGAATCTGCAATGAGATATTCCAGAGTGCACTGAAGCATAGGGTGACAAAGGAAGTATCATCAGGAAAAAACTAGAAAGAAGATTTCTGAGATTGATTTGTGATCGGCGAATTCATCTCACAGAGTAACACGACTCTTTTCATGGAACAGTTTGGTAGCACTGGTTTTGGCGAATCTTACAAGGGATATTTTGGATCGCATTGAAGTCTACGGTGACAAAGGAAATATCATAAGATAAAAACTAGAAATAAACTTTCTGAGAAATTTATTTATGAAGTGTGAATTTATCTCACAGCATTACAGCCTCCTTTGAATGGAGAAATTTGTTAAAACTGTTTTTGTGGAATCTGCAAAGGAATATTTGGGAGCAAAATGAGGCCTATTGTGAAAAAGGGAATATCTTCAGATAAAAACGATAAAGAAGCATTCTGAGAAACTGTTTTGTGATGTGTGAATTAATCTCACAGATTTTCACCGTTCTTTTCATTGAGCACTTGGTTAACACTGTTTTTGTGGAATCTGCAATAGAATATTTGGGAGAGCATTGAAGCCTCTGGTGACAAAGGTAATATCCTCAGATAAAAACCAAAAAGAATATTTCTGAGAAAATGTTTGTGATGTGAGAATTCATGTCAGAGTGTTACACTGTTCATTTCATTGAGCAGTGTGCTAACATTGTTTTCTTGTAATCTGCAATGGGATATTTCAGAGAGCATTGCAATTTATGGAGACCAGGGAAATATCATTAGACAAAAACTGGAAAGAGTTTTTCTCAGAAACTGTTTTGTGATTTGTGAATTAATCTCACAGATAAAAACCAAGAAGAAGCCTTCTGTGAAACTGGTTTGAGATGCGTGATTTCATCTCAGAGAGTTACAAATTTCTTTTCATTGAGACGTTTGCTGACACTGTTTTCATCTAATCTGCAAAGGGATATTTGAGGCCTATGGTGGAAAAGGAAATATCCTCAGATAAAAACTGGAAAGAAGCTTTTTGAGAAACTGCTTTGTGATGTATGAATTCAACTCACAGAGTCACATGATTCCTTTCATGGATCAGTTTGGTAGCACTCTTTTTGGGGAATCTGAGAAGTGATACTTTGGATTGCACCGAAGGCTATGGTGACAAAGAAAATATAATCAGATAAAAACAAGAAAGAAGTTTTCTGAGAAAGTGCTTTGGGATTTGTGAATTCTTCTCACAGAGTTACACTGTTCTTTTCATGGAGTAGTTTAGTAACACTGTTTTTGGTGAATCTGAGAAGGGATATTTTGGATTGCATAGAAAACTTTGGAGAAAGGGAAATATCCTCAGATAAAAAGTAGAAAAAAGCTTTATGAGAAACTGCTTTGTGATGTCTGTATTCATCTCAAAGAGTAGCACGATACTTTTCCTGGACCAGTTTGCTGAAACTGTTTTCATGGAATCTGCAGTAGTATATTTTGGAGCTCATTGAAGAATGGGGTGACAAAGGAAATATCCTCAGACAAAAACCAAAAAGAAATTTCTGGGAAACTTCTTTGTGATGTGTGATATCATCTGACAGATTTACACCTGTCTTTTCATGGAGAAGTTTCCTAAAACTATTTTCGTGGATTCTTCAAAGGGATATTCGTGAGTGCAGTGATGTTTGTGGTGAAAAGGAAATATCGAAGATGTCCGAATAGGAACAACTCCAGTCTCCAACTCCCAGCACGAGCAACACAGAAGACCTGTGATTTCTGCATTTGAACTGAGGTACTGGGTTCATCTCACTAGGGAGTGCCGGACAATCAGTGCTGGTCAGCTGCTGCAGCCCGACCAGCGAGAGCTGAAGCAGGGCGAGGCATCACCTCACCTGGGAAGCACAAGGGGGAAGGGAATCCCTTTTCCTAGCCATGGGAACTGAGACACACAACACTTTGAAAATCAGGTAACTCCCACCCCAGTATTGCGCTTTAAGCAAACGGGCACACCAGGAGATTATATCCCACACCTGGCCGGGAGGGTCCCACACCCACAGAGCCTCCCTCATTGCTAGCACAGCAGTATGCGATCTAACTGCAAGGCAGCAGCGAGGCTGGGGGAGGGGCGCCCACCATTGCTGAGGCTTAAGTAGGTAAACAAAGCCGCTGGGAAGCTCGAACAGGGTGGAGCTCACAGCAGCTCAAGGAAACCTGCCTCTCTCTGTAGACTCTACCTCTGGGGACAGGGCACAGCTAAACAACAACAACAACAACAAAAATAAAAAGCAGCAGAAACCTCTGCAGACACAAGCAACTCTGTCTGACAGCTTTGAAGAGAGCAGTGGATCTCCCAACACGGAGGTTGAGATCTGAGAATGGACAGATGGCCTGCTCAAGTGGGTCCCTGACCCCTGAGTAGCCTAACTGGGAGACATCCCCCACTAGGGGCAGTCTGACACCCCACACCTCACAGGGTGGAGTACACCCCTGAGAGGAAGCTTCCAAAGTAAGAATCAGACAGGTACACTCGCTGTTCAGCAATATTCTATCTTCTGCAGCCTCTGCTGCTGATACCCAGGCAAACAGGGTCTGGAGTGGACCTCAAGCAATCTCCAACAGACCTACAGCTGAGGGTTCTGACTGTTAGAAGGAAAACTATCAAAGAGCAAGGACACCTACACCAAAACCCCATCAGTACGTCACCATCATCAAAGACCAGAAGCAGATAAAACCACAAAGATGGGGAAAAAGCAGGGCAGAAAAGCTGGAAATTCAAAAAATAAGAGCGCCTCTCCCCCTGCAAAGGAGCACAGCTCATCGCCAGCAACGGATGAAAGCTGAACGGAGAATGACTTTGACGAGATGAGAGAAGAAGGCTTCAGTCCATCAAACTTCTCAGAGCTAAAGGAGGAATTATGTACCCAGCACAAAGAAACTAAAAATCTTGAAAAAAGAGTGGAAGAATTGATAGCTAGAGTAATTAATGCAGAGAAGGTCATAAATGAAATGACAGAGATGAAAACCATTACACGAGAAATACGTGACAAATGCACAAGCTTCAGTAACTGACTCGATCAACTGGAAGAAAGAGTATCAGCGATTGAGTATCAAATGAATGAAATGAAGCGAGAAGAGAAACCAAAAGAAAAAAGAAGAAAAAGAAATGAACAAAGCCTGCAAGAAGTATGGGATTATGTAAAAAGACCAAATCTACGTCTGATTGGGGTGCCTGAAAGTGAGGGGGAAAATGGAACCAAGTTGGAAAACACTCTTCAGGATATCATCCAGGAGAACTTCCCCAACCTAGTAGAGCAGGCCAACATTCAAATCCAAGAAATACAGAGAACACCACAAAGATACTCCTCGAGAAGAGCAACTTCAAAACACATAACTGCCAGATTCACCAAAGTTGAAATGAAGGAAAAAATCTTAAGGGCAGCCAGAGAGAAAGGTCGGATTACCCACAAAGGGAAGCCCATCAGACTAACAGCAGATCTCTCGGCAGAAACTCTACAAGCCAGAAGAGAGTGGGGGCCAATATTCAACATTCTTAAAGAAAAGAATTTTCAACCCAGAATTTCATATCCAGCCAAACTAAGTTTCATAAGTGAAGGAGAAATAAAATCCTTTACAGACAAGCAAATGCATAGAGATTTTGTCACCACCAGGCCTGCCTTACAAGAGACCCTAAAGGAAGCACTAAACATGGAAAGGAAAAACCGGTACCAGCCATTGCAAAAACATGCCAAAACGTAAAGACCATCGAGGCTAGGAAGAAACTGCATGAACTAATGAGCAAAATAACCAGTTAATATCATAATGGCAGGATCAAGTTCACACATAACAATATAAACCTTAAATGTAAATGGACTAAATGGTCCAATTAAAGACACAGACTGGCAAACTGGATAAAGAGTCAAGACCCATCAGTCTGCTGTATTCAGGAGACCCATCTCACATGCAGAGACATACATAGGCTCAGAATAAAGGGATGGAGGAAGATCTACCAAGCAAATGGAGAACAAAAAAAAAGCAGGGGTTGCAATACTAGTCTCTGATAAAACAGACTTTAAACCATCAAATATCAAAAGAGACAAAGAAGGCCATTACATAATGGTAAAGGGATCAATTCAACAGGAAGAGCTAACTATCCTAAATATATATGCACCCAATACAGGAGCACCCAGATTCATAAAGCAAGTCCTTAGAGACTTACAAAGAGACTTAGACTCCCATACAATAATAATGGGAGACTTCAACACTCTGCTGTCAACATTAGATGCATCAACAAGACAGAAAGTTAGCAAGGACATCCAGGAATTGAACTCATCTCTGCAGCAAGCATACCTAATAGACATCTACAGAAATCTCCACCCCAAATCAACAGAATATACATTCTTCTCAGCACCACATCTCACTTATTCCAAAATTGACCACATAATTGAAAGTAAAGCACTCCTCAGCAAATGTACAAGAACAGAAATTATAACAAACTGTCTCTCAGACTACAGTGCAATCAAACTAGAACTCAGGACTAAGAAACTCAATCAAAACCGCTCAACTACATGGAAACTGAAAAACCTGCTCCTGAACGACTACTGGGTACATAACAAAATGAAGGCAGAAATAAAGATGTTCTTTGAAACCAATGAGAACAAAGATACAACATACCAGAATCTCTGGGACACATTTAAAGCAGTGTGTAGAAGGAAATTTATAGCACTAAATGCACACAAGAGAAAGCTGGAAAGATCTAAAATTGACACTCTAACATCACAATTAAAAGAACTAGAGAAGCAAGAGCAAACACATTCAAAAGCTAGCAGAAGGCAAGAAATAACTAAGATCAGAGCAGAACTGAAGGAGATAGAGATACAAAAAACCCTCCAAAAAATCAATGAATCTAGGAGTTGGTTTTTTGAAAAGATCAACAAAATTGATAGACTGCTAGCAACACTAACAAAGAAGAAAAGAGAGAAGAATCAAATAGATACAATAAAAAATGATAAAGGGGATATCACCACCGATCGCACAGAAATACAAACTACCATCAGAGAATACTATAAACACCTCTACGCAAATAAAATAGAAAATCTAGAAGAAATGGATAATTTCCTGGACACTTACACTCTGCCAACACTAAACCAGGAAGAAGTTGAATCCCTGAATAGACCAAGAGCAGGCTCTGAAATTGAGGCAATAATTATAGACTACCAAACAAAAAAAGTCCAGGATCAGATGGAATCACAGCTGAATTCTACCAGAGGTACAAGGAGGAGCTGGTACCATTCCTTCTGAAACTATTCCAATCAATAGAAAAAGAGGGAATCCTCCCTAACTCATTTTATGAGGCCAACATCCTCCTGACAACAAAGCCTGGCAGAGACACAACAAAAAAAGAGAATTTTTGACCCATATCCCTGATGAACATCGATGCAAAAATCCTCAATAAAATACTGGCAAACCGGATCCAGCAGCACATCAAAAAGCTTATCCACCATGATCAAGTGGGCTTCATCCCTGGGATGCAAGGCTGGTTCAACAGACGCCAATCAATCAACGTAATCCAGTATATAAACAGAACAAAACACAAAAACCACATGATTATCTCAATAGATGGAGAAAAGGCTTTTGACAAAATTCAACATCCCTTCATGCTAAAAATGCTCAATAAATTCGGTATTGATGGAATGTACATCAAAACAATAAGAGCTATCTATGACAAACCCACAGCCAATATCATACTGAATGGGCAAAAACTGGAAAAATTCCCTTTGAAAACTGGCACAAGACAGGGATGTCCTCTCTCACCACTCCTATTCAACATAGTTTTGGAAGTTCTGGCTAGGGCAATTAGGCAAGTGAAAGAAATCAAGGGTATTCAGTTAGGAAAAGAAGAAGTCAAATTGTCCCTGTTTGCAGATGACATGATTGTATATTTAGAAAACCCCATTGTCTCAGCCCAAAATCTCCTTAATCTGATAAGCAACTTCAGCAAAGTCTCAGGATACAAAATTAATGTGCAAAAATTACAAGCATCCTTATGCACCAGTAACAGACAAACAGAGAGCCAAATCATGAATGAACTTCCATTCACAATTGCTTCAAGGAGAATAAAATACCTAGGAATCCAACTTACAAGGGATGTAAAGGACCTCTTCAAGGAGAACTACAAACCACTGCTCAGTGAAATAAAAGAGGACACAAACAAATGGAAGAACTTACCATGCTCATGGATAGGAATAATCAATATCGTGAAAATAGCCATACTGCCCAAGGTTATTTTTAGATTCAATGCCATCCCCATCAAGCTACCAATGAGTTTCTTCACAGAATTGGAAACAACTGCTTTAACGTTCATATGGAACCAAAAAGAGCCCGCATTGCCAAGACAATCCTAAGTCAAGTGAAAAGAACAAAGCTGGAGGCATCACACTACCTGACTTCAAATATACTACAAGGCTACAGTAACCAAAACAGCATGGTACTGGTACCAAAACAGAGCTATAGACCAATGGAACAGAACAGAGTCCTCAGAAATAATACCACACATCTACAGCCATCTGATTTTTGACAAACCTGAGGGAAAAAAGAAATGGGGAAAGGATTCCCTATTTAATAAATGGTGCTGGGAAAATTGGCTTGCCATAAGTAGAAAGCTGAAACTGGATCCTTTCCTTACTCCTTATACGAAAATTAATTCAAGATGGATTGAGACTTAAATGTTAGACCTATTACCATAAAAACCCCAGAGGAAAACCTAGGTAGTACCATTCAGGACATAGGCATGGGCAAAGACTTCATGTCTAAAACACCAAAAGCAACGGCAGCAAAAGCCAAAATTGACAAATGGGATCTAATTAAACTAAAGAGCTTCTGCACAGCAAAAGAAACTACCATCAGAGTGAACAGGCAACCTACAGAATGGGAGAAAATTTTTGCAATCTACTCATCTGACAAAGGGCTAATATCCAGAACCTACAAAGAACTCAAACAAATTTACAAGAAAAATCAAACAACCCCATCAAAAAGTGGGCAAAGGATATGAACAGACATTTCTCAAAAGAAGACTTTCAGTCTGCCAACAGACACATGAAAAAATGCTCATCATCACTGGCCATCAGAGAAATGCAAATCAAAACCACAATGAGATACCATCTCACACCAGTTAGAATGGCGATCATTCAAAAGTCAGGAAACAACAGGTGCTGGAGAGGATGTGGAGAAATAGGAACACTTTTACACTGTTGGTGAGATTGTAAACTAGTTCAACCATTATGGAAAACAGTATGGCGATTCCTCAAGGATCTAGAACTAGATGTACCATATGACCCAGCCATCCCATTACTAGGTATATACCCAAAGGATGATAAATCATGCTGCTATAAAGACACATGCACACGTATGTTTATTGTGGCACTATTCACAGTAGCAAAGACTTGGAATCAACCCAAATGTCCATCAGTGACAGACTGGATTAAGAAAATGTGGCACATATACACCATGGAATACTATGCAGCCATAAAAATGGATGAGTTTGTGTCCTTTGTAGGGACATGGATGCAGCTGGAAACCATCATTCTTAGCAAACTATCACAAGAACAGAAAACCAAACACCGCATGTTCTCACTCATAGGTGGGAACTGAACAATGAGATCACTTGGAGTCGGGAAGGGGAACATCACACACTGGGCCCTATCATGGAGAGGGGCCGGGGGAGGGATTGCATTGGGAGTTATACCTGATGTAAACGATGAGTTGATGGGTGCTGACGAGTTGATGGGTGCAGCACAGCAACATGGCACAAGTATACATATGTAACAAACCTGCACGTTATGCACATGTACCCTAGGACTTAAAGTATAATAATAATAATAATAATAGTAAATAAATAAATTTATAAAATAAAAATATCCTGAGATTAAAATTAGAAAGAAGCTTTCTGAGAAACTGCTTTGTGATGTGTGAATTCATCTCACAGAGTTACACTGTTATTTTTGTTGAGAAAGTTGCTAACACTGTTTTAGTGGAATCTGCAATGGGATATTTTGGAGTATATTGGAGATTATGGTGACAAAGGAAATATCCTCACATAAAAACTAGAAGAATTCTTTCTGAGAAACCGCTTTGTGATGAGTTAATTCATCTCACAGGGGTAAAGGATTCTTTTCTTGGATCAGTTTGGTAGCAGTGTTTTAGGGGAACTTTGAAGGGATATTTTCAATTGCTTTGAAGCCTATGATGACAAAGGAAATATCTTCAGATGAAAACTAGAAATAAGCATTCTGAGAAACTTCTTCATGGTGTGTGAATACATCTCACAGAGTTACACGTTTCTTATCATGGAGCAGTTTGCTAACACTGCTTTCATGGAATCTGTAAAGCGATGTTTTGCAGCACATTGGGTCCTATGGTGAAACAGGAAATATCTTCACATGAAAACTAGAAAGAAGCTTTCTGAGAAACTGCTCGTGATGTGTGAATTCATCTCACCGAGTTACAGTGTTGTTTTCATTGAGCAGTTTGCTAACACTGTTTCGTTGGAATCTGTAATCAGGTATTTCGGAGTGCATTGAAGCTTATGGTGAGAAAGGGAATATCCTCTGATAAAAACTAGAAAGAAGTTTCTGAGAAAGTCCTTTGTGATGTGTGAATTCATCTCACAGAGTAACACTGTTCTTTTCCTGGAGCAGTTTGCTAACACCGTTGTCATGGAATCTGCAAAGGGATAATTGGGAGTGCTTTGAGGACTGTGGTGAAAAAGGAAATAATCTCAGATAAAAAGTAGAAAGATGCCTTCTGAGAAACTGCTTTTTGATGTGTGAATTCATCTCACCGAGTTACACAATACTTTTTATTCAGCAGTTTGATAACACTGTTTTCATGGAATATGCAATAGGAAATTTGGGAGCACATTGAAGCCTATTTTGACAACTGAAATATCCTCAGGTAAAAGCTGGTAACAATCTTTCTTAGAAACTGCTTTGTGATTTGTGAATTCATCTCATATAGTTACACAATTGTTTTCATGGATTATTTGGTAGTCCTGTTTTTGGGGAATCTGAGAAGTGATATTCTGTATCGCATTGAAGCCTGTAGTGACAAAGGAAATATCCTCAGATAAAAACAAGAAAGAACCCTTCAGAGAAAGTTCTTTGTGATGTGTAAATTCATCTCACAGAGATACAGCTTTATTTTCATGCAGCAGTTAGCTAACACTGTATTTGTGGAATCCGCAAAGGGATATTTGGGAATGCATTTAGGCCTATGGTGAAAAAGGAAGTATCCTCTGATAAAAACTAGAAAGAAGCTCACTGAGAAACTGCTTTGTGGTATGTCAATTTATCTCACAGAGTTACACCATACTTTTCATTGAGTAGTTTGCTAACACTGTGTGTGGAATCCACAAAGAAATAATTTGGAGTGCATTGAGACCTTTGGTGAAAAAGGAAATATCCTCAGACAAAAACTAGAAAGAAGCTTTCAAAAACTGTTTTGTGATGTGTGACTTCATCTTAGAGTGTTACACTGTAATTTTCATTGAGCAGTTTGCTATCACTGTTTTCTTTGTATCTGCAGTTTGATATTTCAGAGCGAATTGAAGCTTATGGTGCCATTGTAAATATCCTCATAGAAAAAGTAGAAAGAAGATTTCGGAGAAACCGCTTCTTGATGTATAAATTCATCTCACAGAGTTACATGGTTCTTTTCATGAAACAGTTTGGTAGCACTGTTTTTGGGGAATCTAAGAAGAGATATTTTGGATCGTATTGAAGCCTATGGTGACAAATGAAATATCCCTAGATGAAAACTAGAAAGAAGCTTTCTTTGAAAGTTCTTTGTGATGTATGAATTCATCTCACAGAGTTACACCTTTATTTTCATGGAGCCGTTTGCTAACACTGTTATCATGGAATCTGAAAAGGGATATTTGGGAGTGCATTGAGACCTATAGTGAAAAAGGAAATATCCTTAGGTAAATACTAGAAAGAAGCTTTCTGAGAAACTGCTTTGTGATGTGTGAATTCATCTCACAGAGTTACACCATTCTTTTAATTAGTTGTTAGATAGCACTGTTTTCTTGATATCTGCAATAGGATATTTGGGAATTCATTGAAGCCTACCGTGACAAAGGAATTATCCTCAGATAAAAACCAAAAAGAACATTTCTGAGAAACTGCTTTGTGGTGTGTGAATTCATCTCACAAAGTGACAATGTTCCTTTTATTGAATAGTTTGCTAACACTGTTTTTGTGGAATCTGCAAAGGATTATTTCAGAGCACTTTGAAGTTGAAGGTGGCAAAAGAAATACCCTCTTATAAAAACTAGAAAGAAGCTTTCTGTGAAAACACTTTCTGATGTGTGAATTCATTTCACAGAGTTACCTGACCCTTTTAATGTAGCCGTTTGTAAGCAGTTTTTGGGGAATCTTAGAAGGGATATTTTGGAATGCATTGCAGCCCATGGTGACAAAGGAAATATCCTCAGATAAAAACAAGAAAAAAGCTTTCTGAGAAAGTTCTTTGGAATGTGTGAATTCATCTCACAGAGTTACACCTTTCTTCTCATGGAGCAGTTTTCTTGCACTGTTTTCTTGGAATCTGTAAAGGAATATTTGGTAGCACATTGATGCTTATAGAGAAAAAGGGAATGTACTCAGATAAAAACTAGAAAGAAGCTTTCTGAGAAAATGCTTTGTGATGTGTGATTTCATCTCACAGAGTTACACTGTTCTTTTGATTTAGTAGTTTGCTAACACTGTTTTCGTGGAATTTGCAACGTGATATTTGGGATTGCTTTGAGGTCTATAGTGAATAAGGAAATATCCTCAAATGAAAACTAGAAAGAAGCTTTCTGAGAAACTGCTTTCTGATATGTGATTTCATTTCACAGAGTTACACCGTTCTATTCATTGAACTGTTAGGTAGCACTGTTTTTGTGGAATCTGCAATAGGATATTTGGGAGCACATTGAAGCCTATGGTGACAAAGAAAATATCCTCAGATAAAAACCAAAAAGAAGCTTTTTGAGAAACTATTTTGTGATGTGTGAATTCATCTCACAGAATTACACTGTTGTTTTCATTGAGCAGATTGCTAACACTGTTTTCTTGAAATCTTCAATGGGATATTTCAGATCGAATTAACGCTTATGGTGACATAGGAAATATCCTCAGATTGGAACTAGAAAGAAACTTTCTGAGAAACTGCTTCGTGATGTGTGAATTCATCTCCCAGAGTTACACCTCTCTTTTCATGGATCAGTTTGCTGACACTGTTTTCATGGGATCTGCATTGTTATATTCCAGAATGCATTGAGGCCTATTTTGAAAAAGGAAATATCCTCATATAAAAACTAGAAAGAAGCGCTCCGAGAAACCACTTTGTGATATGTTAATTCATCTCAGAGAGGTACAAGATTCTTTTTATGGAGAAGTTTGGTAGCGCTGTCTTTGTGGTGTCTGAGAAGGGATATTTGGGAGTGCATGGACGCCGATGGTGGAAAAATAAATATCCTGAGAAAAGAACTAGAAAGAAGCCTTCTGAGAAATTCCTTTGTGATGGTTGAATTCATCACACCAAGTTACACCTTTGTTTTCTTTGAATTCATCACACTGAGTTTGGTAGCACTGTTTTTGTGGAATCTGCAAAGGGATATTTGGGAACTCCTAGAGGCCTACAGTGAAAAAGGAAACAACTTCAGATAAAAACTGGGGGGATGCCTTTTGATAAGTGGTTTTGTAATGTGTGTATTCGTCTCATAGAGTTTGAAATTTTTATTGATTGAGCAGTTTGGCATCACTGTTTTTGTGGAATCTGAGAGGAGATATTTGGAAGCACATTGAAGCCTATGGTGAAAAAGGAATTATTCTCAGATTTAAATTAGAAAGAAGCTTTCTGAGAAACTGCTTTGCGATGGAATGAATTTATCTCTCAGAGTTACCCCTCTCTTTTCATTGAACAGTTTGTTAAAACTGTTTTTGTGGAATCTGCAAGGAGATATTCTGGAGCCCATAGGGTCCAATGGCGAAAAAGGAAATATCTTCAGGTAAAAACTGGAGAGAAGCTTTCTGAGAAATCCCTTTCTGATGTGTGCATTCATCTCATAGAGATAAACGTTTCTTTTGAGGGAGCACTTTGGCATCTCTGTTTTTTTGGTGTCTGAGAAGGGATATTTTGGAGTGCATTGAAGCCTATGGTGGAAAAAGAAATATCTTCAGATAAAAGCTAGAAAGAAGCTTCCTGAGAAACTGTCTTGTGATGTGAGAATTTATCTCACAGAGTTAAACCTTTCTATTCATTGTGCAGTGTGGTAGCACTGTTTTTGTGGAATCTGCAGGGGGATATTAGGGAGCGCATAGAAATATAAGGTGAAAAAAGAAAATTCTTCAGGTAAAACGTGGAGAGAAGCTTTCTGAGAAACACCTTTGTGATGTGTGCATTCATCTCATAGAGATAAGCATTCCTCTTGAGGGAGCACTTTGGCATCACTCTTTTTGTGGTGTCTGAGAAGGAATATTTGGGAGCGCATTGAAGCCTATTATGGAAAAGGAAATAACCTCATACAAAAACCAGAGAGAAGTTTTCTGAGAAACTGCTGTGATGTGTTAATTTGTCTCACAGAGTACATGATTCTTTTCATGGAGAAGTTTGGTAACACTGTTTATGGTGAATCTGAGAAGGAATATTTCAGATCACATGGAAGCCTATGGTGACAAAGGAAATATCCTCAGATTAAAAACCAGAAAGAAGATTTCTAAGAAAGTTCTTTGTGATGTGTAAATTCATCTCACAATGTTACACCTTTCTTTTCATGGAGCAGTTTGCTAATACGATTCTTGTGGGATCTGCAAAACGATATTTGGGAGCACATTGAGGCCTATAGTGAAAAAGGACATGTCCTCAGATAAAAACTAGAAAGAGGCTCTGAGAAACTCCTTTGTGATGTTTGAATTCATCTCACAGAGTTACACCATTCTTTTCATTGAGCTGTTTGCTAAGAATGTTTTCTTGGAATATGCAATAGGATATTTGGGAACGCATTGAAGCCTATGGCGAAAAAGGAAATATCCTCACATAAAAACAAAAAAGATACTTTCTGAGAAACTGCTTTGTGTTGGATGAATTCATCTCACAGAGTTGCACTGTTCTTTTCATTGAAAAGTTTGTTTAAACTGTTTTCTTGGAATCTGCAGTGGGATATTTTTGAGTGCATTGAAGCTTTGGATGACAAAGGAAATATCCTAAGACAAGAGCTGAAAAGAAGCTTTCTGAGGAATTGCTTTACGATTTTTGAGTTCATCTCACAGAGTTACACGATTCTTTTCATGGAGCAGTTTGATCACTGTTTTTCTGGAATCTGCAATGTGGAAAAAGGAAATATCCTCAGAATTAAACTAGAAAGAAGTGGATGGTGGAATAGGAAATCTCAGATAAAAGCTAGAAAGAAGCTTTCAGAGAAATTTCTTTGTGATGGGTGAATTCATCACACAGAGTTACACCTTTGTTTTCTTTGAACAGTTTTGTTTTTATGGAATCGCAAAGGGATATTTTGCAGTGTTTTTTTGTTTTTATGGAATCAGCAAAGGGATATTCGGGAGCTCCTAGAGGCCTATGGTGAAAAATGAAATAAGTTCAGATAAAAACTGGAGAGAATCTTTGTGAGAAATGGTTTTTTGATGGGTCTGTTTATCTCATAGAGTTTGTCCTTTTTTTTATTGACCAATTCTTCATCACTGTTTTTGTAGTATCTGAGAAGAGACATTTGGGAGCACATTGAAGCCTATGGTGAAAAAGGAAATATCCTCAGATTTAAACTAGAAAGAAGCTTTCTGAGAAACTGCTTTGTGGAGGGTGAATTCATCTCACAGAGTTAAACTATTCTTTTCATTGCGTAGTTTGGTAGCTGTTTTTGTGGAATCTGCAGTGGTATATTTTGGGAGCGCATAGAGGCCTAAGGTGAAAAAAGAAAATTCTTCAGGTAAAAACTGGAAAGAAGCTTTCAAAGAAACTCCTTTGTGATGTGTGCATTCGTCTCATAGAGCTAAACGTTTCTGTTGAAGGAGCACTTTGGCATCACTGATTTTGTGGTGTCAGAGAAGGGATATCTGGGAGGGTATTGAAGCCTGTAGTGGAAACAGAAATATCCTCAGGTAAAAGCTAGACAGAAGCTTCCTGAGAAACTACTTTGTAATGGGTCAGTTTATCTCACAGTTACATCATTATTTTCATGGAGCAGTTCTTTAGCACTCTTTTTGTGGAATCTACAGAGGGATATTTAGGAGCACATAGAGGCCTGAGGTGAAAAAAGAAAATTCTTCTGGTAACAACTGGAGAGAAGCTTTCGGAGAAGTGTCTTTGTGATGTGTGCATTTGTCTCATAGAGCTATACGTTTCTGTTGAGGGAGCACTTTGGCATCACTCTTTTTGTGGTGTCCAAGAAGGGATATTTGGGATCACTTTGAAGTCTCTGGTGGCAAAGAAATATCCTCAGATGAAAACCAAAAAGAAGCCTTCTGAGAAACTGCTTTGTGATATGTGAACTCATCTCACAGAGTTACACCATTCTCTTCTTTGAGCAGTTTGCTAACATTGTTTTCTTGAAATCTGCAATGGGATATTTTGAAGTGCATTGATGCTGATGTTGACAAAGGAAATATACTCATATAAAAACTAGAAAGAAACTCTCTGAGAAACTGCTTTGTGATGTGTTAATTCATCTTCCAGTGTTACATGATTCTTTTCATTGATCAGTTTGGTAGCACTGTTTTTGTGGTGTCTGAGTAGGGGTATTTGGGAGTGCATAGAAGTCGACGGTGGAAAAGGAAATATCCTGAGATGAAAATTAAAAAGAAGCTTTCTGAGAAATTTCTTTGTGATGGGTGAATTCATCATACCAAGTTACACTGTTGTTTTCTTTGTGCAGTTTGCTAGCACTGTTTTAAAGGGATATTCAGGAGCTCGTAGAGGCCTACAATGAAAAAGGAAATAACTTCACATAAAAACTGGAGAGAAGATTTTCGAGTAAGGGTTTTATGATGGGTGTATTCATCACATAGAGTTTAACCTTTTTGTTGATTGATCAGTTCGGCATCACTGTTTTGTGGTATTTGAGAGCAGATATTTGGGAGCACATTGAAGCCTATGTGCTTCAAAAGGAAATATCCTCAGATTTAAACTAGAAAGAAGCTTTATGAGAAACTGCTTTGTGATGGGTGAATTCATTTCACAGAATTACACCTTTCCTTTCATTGAGCCGTTTGGTAACACTGTTTTTGTGGACTCTGCAAAGAGATATTCGGGAGTACACAGAGTCCAGTGGTGAGAAAGGAAATATTTTCAGGTTAAAAACTAGGGAGAAGCTTTCTGAGAATCTCCTTTGTGATGTGTGCATTCATCTCATAGAGCTAAACGTTTCTGTTGAGGGAGCACTTTAGTATCATTGTTTTAGTGCTGTCTGAGAAGGGGCATTTGAGAGCGCATTGAAGCCTATGTTGGAAAAGGAAATATCCTCAGATAAAAATTAGAAAGAAGCTTCCTGAGAAATTGCTTGGTGATGTGTTAATTCATCTCACAAGGTTACATGATTCTTTTCATGGAGAAGTTTGGTAGCACTGATATTGGGGAATCTGAGAAGGGATAATTTGGATCACCTTGAAGCCTATGGTGAAAAAGGAAATATACTCAGATAAAACCCAAAACGAAGTTTTCCGAGAAACTGCTTTGTGATGGGTGAATTCATCTCACACAGTTACACTGTTCTTTTCATTAAGGAGTTTGCTAACACTGTGTTCTTGGCATCTGCAATGGGATATTTTTGAGCACATTGAAGCTTAGAGTGACAAAGGAAATATCCTGAGACAAAAACTAGCAAGAAACTTTCTGAGAAACTGTTTTGTGATTTGTGAATTCATCTCACAGAGTTACCTGATTGTTTTCATGGAGCAGTTTGGAAGCACTGTTTTGGGGAATCTGAGAAGGGATGGTTTTGATTGCATTGAAGCCTATGGTGACAAAGGAAATATCCTCAGATAAAAACTAGAAAGAAGCTTTCTGAGGAGCCTCTTTGTGATATATGTATTAATCTGACAGAGTAACGCCTTTCTTTTCATGCAACAGTTTGCTAACACTGTTTTCATGGAATCTGCAAAGGGATATTTGTGAGCACTTTCAGGGCTATAGTGGAAAAGGAAATATCCTCAGATAAAAACTAGAAAGAAACTTTTTGAGAAACTACTTTGTGATGTGTGAATTCATCTCACAGGGTTAAACTGTTATTTTCATTGAGCAGTTTGATAACACTGTTTTCTTGGAATCTGCAATAGGATATTTGGGAGTGCATTGAAGTCTATTGTGACAAAGGAAATATACTCCGATCAAAACCAAAAAGAAGCTTTCTGTGAAACTGCTTTGTGATGTGTCAATTCACCTCACACCATCAAAACGTTCCTTTTATTGAGAAGTTTGCTAAAACATTTTCCTTTAATCTACAATGGTATATTCCGGAGTTCATTGAGGAATATGGTGGAAAAGGAAATATCCTCAGATAAAAACTGTAAAGAAGCTTTCTGAGAAACTACTTTGTTATGTGTCAATTCATCTCACAGAGTTACACCATTCTTTTCATGGAGCAGTTTTGTAGCACTGTTTTTGGGGAGTCTGAGAAGGGATATTTTGAATTGCATTGAAACCTAAGGTGACTAAGGAAATATCCTCAGTTTAAAAGTAGAAAGAAGCTTTTGGAGAAACTTCTTTGTGATGTGTGTATTCATCTCACAGAGAAACACCATTCTTTTCATGGAGCAGTTTGCTAACACTGTTTTCGTGTAACCTACAAAGGGATATTTGGGAGCGAGTTGGGGCCTATGGTTAGAAAGGAAATATCCTCAGAAAAAAACTAGAAAGAAGCTTTCTAGGAAAATGCTTTGTGATGTGTGAATTCATCTCACAGAGTTACACCACTCTTTTCATGGAGCAGTTTGGTAGTACTGTTTTTGGGGAATCTCAGAAGGGATATTTGGAATCGCATCGAAGCCCATGGTTTACAAATGAAATATCCTCAGATAAAAACTAGAAAGAAGGTTTCTGAGAAAGTTCTTTGTGATGTGTGATTTCACCTCACAGAGTTACACCTTTCTATTCATGGAGCCGTTTGCTCACACTGTTTTCATGGAATCTGCCAATGGATATTTCAGAGTGAATTTAGACCTATGGTGAAAGAGGAAATATCTTCAGATTAAAATCAAACAGAAGCTTTCTGTGAAACTGCTTCATGATGTGTGAATTCATCTCAGAGAGTTGCCCTGTTCTTTTAATTGAGAAGTTTTCTAACCCTTTTTTCATGGAATCTGCAATGGGATATTCTGGAGAGCATTGTGGAATATGGAAAAAAAGGAAATATCTGCAGATAAAATCTAGAAAGAAGTGGTCTGAGAAACAGCTTTGTGATGTGTGAATTCATCTCACCGTTACAGCATCCTTTTCATGGAACAGTTTGGTAGCACTATTTTTGGGGAATCTGAGATGGGATAGTTTGGATTGCATTGAAGCCTAGAGTGACAATGGAAATATAATCAGATAAAAACTAGAAAGAAACGCTCTGAGAAACTTATTTGTAATGTGTATATTCATCTCACAGAGTAACATCTTTCTTTTCATTGAGCTGCTTGCTAACACTGTTTTGTGGCATCTACAAAGTGATATTTGGGAGCGAGATGAGACCTATGATGAAAAAAAAAATGGCCCCAGGTAAAAACTAGAGGGAAGCTTTCTGAGAAACTGCTTTGTGATGTGTGAATTAATCTCACAGAGTTACAGCACTCTTTTCATGGAGCAGTTTGCTAACTCTGTTTTCGTGCTATCTGCAAAAGGATATTTTGGAGTGCATTGAAGCCTTTGGTGGCAAGGGAAATATTCTCAGACAAAACAAAAAATAAGCTTTCTATGAAACTGCTTAGTGATGTATGAATTCATCTCACAGAGTTACACCTTTATTTTCATGATGCAGTTTGTTAGCACTCTTTTGAGGAATCTGAGAAGGGATATTTTGGATTGCATTGATGCTTCTAGTGACGAAGGAAATATCCTCAGATAAAAACTAGAAAGGAGCTTTCTGAGAAACTGCCCTGTGATTTATTAATTCATCTCAGAGAATTACGTGATTCTTTTCATGGATCAGTTCTGTAGCACTGTTTTTGGGGAATCAGGGAAGGGTTATTTTCGATTGCAGTGAAGCCTACGGTGACAAAGGAAATATCCTCAGATAAAACCCAAAAGAAGATTTCTGTGAAACTTCCTTGTGATGTGTGAATTCATCTCACAGTGTTACACCATTCCTTTCATTGAGAAGTCTGCTGACACTTTTTTCCTGAAATCTGCAATGGTGTATTCGGAAGTGCATTGAGGCCTATTTTGAAAAAGGAAATATCCTTAGAGAAAAACTAGAAAGAAGCTTTCTGAGATATTCTTTGTGATGTGTTAATTTATCTCACAGAGGTACACCTTTCTTTTCATGGAGCAGTTTGCTAACACGGTTTTTGTGGAATCTGCAAAGGGATATTTGGGAGTGCACTGAGGTCTGTACTGAAAAAGGAAATATCCTTATATAAAAACTAGAAAGAAATATT
Organism: Macaca thibetana thibetana; assembly: GCF_024542745.1. Classification (NCBI taxonomy): domain Eukaryota; kingdom Metazoa; phylum Chordata; class Mammalia; order Primates; family Cercopithecidae; genus Macaca; species Macaca thibetana. The sequence goes on along the minus strand of NC_065580.1, from coordinate 184,889,641 downwards.
CTGAGAAACTGCTTTGTGATGTGTGAATTCATCTTACAGAATTATACTGTTCTTTTTATTGAGTGGTCAGATAACACTGTTTTCATGAGATCTGCAATAAGATATTTAGGAGCACATTGCGGCCTATGGTGACAAAGGACATGTCCTCAGATGAAAACCAAAAATAAGATTTCTGTGAAACTTCTTTGTGATGCTTGAATTCATCTCACAGTGTTACACCATTCCTTTCATTGAGAATTTTTCTAACACTTTTTCCCTGAAATCTGCAGTGGTGTATTCAGGAGTGCATTGAGGCCTGTTTTGAAAAAGGAAATATCCTTAAAGAAAAACTAGAAAGAAGATTTCTGAGAAACAGCTTTGTGGTATGTGAATTCATCTCACTGAGTTACACCATTATTTTCATGAAGCAGTTTGGTAGCACTGTTTTTGGGGAATCTAAGAAGGGATGATTTTCATCACATTGAAGCCTATAGTTACAAAGGAAATATCCTCAGATAAAAACTAGAAAGAGAGTTTCTGAGAAATTTATTAGTGATGATTTCATCTCACAGAGTTACACAGTTCTTTTAATTGAGAAGTTTACTAACACTTTTCTTGTGGAATCTGCAATGGGATATTCGAGAACACATTGAGGCCTATGGTGAAAATGTAAATATCCTCAGATAAAAACTAGAAAGAAACAGTCTGAGAAACCACTTTGTGATGTTTTAATTCATCTCAAAGAGTTACACAATTCATTTCATGCATCAGTTTGGTGGCTCTGTTTTTGGGGAATCTGAGAAGGGATACTTTGGGTCGCATTGAAGCCTATAGTGACAAAGGAAACATCCTCAGATAAAAAACAAAAGACAGCTTTATGAGAAACTGCTTGGTGATGTGTGAACTCATCTCACAGATTTACACGTTTCTTTTCGTGGAGCAGTTTGCTAACACTGGTTTTATGTAATCTGCAAAGGGATATTCGCTAATGCATTGAGGCCTACAGTGAAAAAGGAAATATCCTAATACAAAAAAATGGAAAGAATCTTTCTGAGAAACTGCTTTGTGACTTGTGAACTCATCTCACAGCATTTCCTGATACTTTTCAGGGAGCAGTTTGGTAGCATGTTTTGGGGGAATCTGAGAAGGGATATTTTGGATCGCATTGAATCCTATGGTGACAAAGGAAATAGAACAGATAAAAACTAGAAAGAAGCTTTCTGAGAAACTTATACGTGAAGTGTGTATTCACTTCACAGAGTAACACCTTTCTTTTCATGGAGTAGTTTGTAAACTCTGGTTTCTTGGAATCTACAATGTAATATTGGGGAGTGAGTTGAGACCTACAGTGAAAAAGTAAATATTCTCAAATAAAAAGTAGAAAGAGCTTTCTGAGAAACTGCTTTGTGATGCGTGATTTCATCTCACACACTTACACCACACTTTTCAAGGACCATTTTGCTAACACTGTTTTCGTGGAATCTGCAGGAGGATATTTTGAAGCACAGTGAAGCCTACGGTGACAAAGGATATATCCTCAGAAAGAAAACAAAAAGAAGCTTTCTGTGAAACTACTTTGTGATGTGTGAATTAATCTCACAGAGTTACATTTTTCTTTTTCATGGAACAGTTTGGTAGCACTGTTTTTGGGGAATCTGAAAAGGGATATTTTGTATCACATTGAAGCCCTTGGTGACAAAGGAAATATTCTCAGATAAAAACTAGAAAGAATTGTGAGAAACTTCTTTGTGATGTGTACATTAATCTCACCAAGTAACCCTTTTCTTTTCAGGGAGCAGTTTGCTAACATTGTTTTCATGGAATCTGCAACAGGATATTTGGTAAGGCTTTGAAGCCTATGGGGACAAAGGAAATATCCTCAGGCAAAAACGGAAAAGAAGCTTTCTGAGAAACTGCTTTTTGATTGATGAATTCACCTCACAGAGTGACAGTGTTCTTTTCATTGAGCAGTTTGCTAACACTGATTTCTTGGAATCTGCAATGGGATATTTCAGAGCACATTGAAGCTTATAGTGACAAAGGAAATATTCTCATATAAAAACTAGATAGAAGCTTTCTGAGAAACTGCTTTGTGATGTGTGAATTGTTCTCACAGAGGTACACCTTTCTTTTCATGGAGCAGATTGATAACACTGTTTTCATGGAATCTGCAAAGGGATATTTGGGAGCGCCTTGAGGCCTATGGTGAAATAGGAAACATCCTCAGATAAAAACTAGAAAGCAGTTTTCTGAGAAACTGCATTGTGATAAGTGAATTCATCTTACAGTGTTACACTGTTCTTGTCATCGAGCAGTTTGATAAAACTGATTTTGTGAAACCTGCAATAGGATATGTTGGAGCGCATTGAATTCTCTGGTGACAAACTGAAAAGAAGCTTTCTGTGAAACTGCTTTGTGTTGTGTGAATTCATCTCTCAAATTTACACCTTTTTTTCACTGACAAGTTTGCTAACACCTTTTTCATGGAATCTGCAATCAGATATTCGGGAGTGTATAGAGGAATATGGTGAAAAAGGAAATATCCTCAGATAATAACTAGTAAGAATCTTACTGAGAAACAGCTTTGTGATGTGTGAATTCATTTCACAGAGGTACCCCATTCTTTTCATGGAGCAGTATGGTAGCACTGTATTTGGGAAATCAGAGAAGGGATATTTGAGTGTGCATTGAAGCTTATGGTGACAAAGGAAATATCCTCAGATAAAAACTACAAAGTTTTTTTCTGAGAAATTATTTGTGATGTGTGAATTCATCTCTAAAGTGTTACACCTTTCTTTTCATGGAATGCTTTGTTTTTATGGAATCTGTGAAGGGACATTTGGGAGTGCATTGAAGCCTATAGTATAAAAGAAAACTCCACAGACAAAAACCAGAAAGGAGTCGCCTGATAAAGTACATTGTGATTTTTTATTTCATTTGACAGAGTTACACAATTCTTTTCATGGAGAAGTTTGGTAGCACTGTTTTTGGGGAATCTGAGAAAGGTTGTTTTGAATTGCATTGAAGCCTATCGTGACAAAGGAAATATTCTCAAACAAAGACTAGAAAGGTCTCTGAGAGACTTCTTTGTGATGTGTGTGTGAGTTCGTCTTACAGAGTTACATGTTACTTTTCATGGAGTAGTTTGGTATCACTCTTTTTGTGGAATCCGCAAAGGGATATTTGGGAGTGCCTTGATGCCTATGGTGCAAAAGGAAATATCCTCAGATAAAAAATAGACAGAAGCTTTCTGAGAAACTGCTTTGTCATGTGTGAATTCATCTTACAGAGTTACACTGTTCTTTTCATTGGGAAGTTTGCCACACTTTTTTGGGGGAATCTGCAATGGGATACTCAGTAGCACATTGAGGAATATGGTGGAAAAGGAAATATCCTAAGATAAATACTAGAAAGAAGCTTTCAAAGACACTACTTTGTGTTGTGTGAATTCATCTCACAAAGCTACACCACTCTTTTTGTGGAGCAGTTTGGTAGAAGGGATATTTTGGATTACATTGAAACCTATGGTAACACAGGAATTATCCTCAGATAAAAACTAGAAAGAAGCTTTATGAGAAACGTCTTTGTGATTTGTGAATTCACCTCACAAGGTTACGCCTTTCTATTCATCGAGCAGTGTGGTAACACTGTTTTCGTAGAATCTGCAAAGGGATATTTGGGAGTGTATTGAGGCCTATGGTGAGATAGGAAATACCCTCAGATAAAAAAACGAGAAAGAAGCTTTCTGAGAAACTGGTTTATAATGTGTTAATTCATCTCATGGAGTTACACTTTTCTTTTCATTGAGCTGTTTGATAAAACTGTTTTCTTGAGATCTACAATGGGATATCTCAGAGTTTATTGAAGCTTATGGTGACATAGGAAATATCCTCCTATAAAAACTAGAAAGAAGCTTTCAGAGAAACCACTTTGTGATGTGTCAATTCACCTAACAGAATTACTCCATTGCTTTCATGGATCAGTTTGACGGCACTGTTTTTGGGGAATCTGAGAAGGGATATTTTGGATTGCTTTGAAGCCTATGGTGACAAAAGAAATATCTTCAGATAAAAACCAGAAAGAAGCTTTCTAAGAATCTTATCTGTGATGTGTGAATTCATCTCGCATATGTACACTACTGTTTTCATAGAGCAGTTTGATAACACTGTTTTGATGGAATATGCAATAGGATATTTGGGATCATATTAAAGCCTATGGTGACAAAGGAAATATTCTCAGATAAAACCAAAAAGATGCTTTCTGAGAAACTGCTTTGTGATGTGCAGATTTATCTCACAGAGTTACACTGTTCATTTCATTAGCAGTTTTCTAACACTGTTTTTTTGGAATATGTAATGGGTCATTTCACTGCGCATTGAAGCTTATGGAGAGAAAGGAAATTTCCTGAAACAAAAACTAGAAAGAAACTTTCTGAGAAACTGCTTTGTGATTTGTGAATTCGTCTCACAGAGTTACACGTTTCCTTTCATGGAGCAGTTTCCTAACACTCTTTTCGTGGAATCTGCAAAGGGATATTTGGGTGTGCATTGAGTCCTATGGTGAAAAAGGACATATCTTCAGATAAAAACTAGATAGAATCTTTCTGAGAAACTGCTTGTGATGTGTGAATTCATCTCACAGAGTTACACTGTTATATTTTTGGAGCAGTTTGCTAGCACTGTTCTCATGGAATCTGGAATGGGATATTTCAGAACGCGTTGAATCTTATGGTGACGAGGGAAGTATCTTCATTTAAAAACTAGAGAGAGGTTTCCTGAGAAACTGCTTTGTGATGTGTTAACACATCTCACAGAATTACATGATTCTTTTCATGGATCACTTGGTAGCACTGCCTTTCAGGAATCTGACAACAGATATTTTGGATCGCCTTGAAGCCTATGGTGACAAAGGAAATATCCTTAGATAAAAACTAGAAATAAGCTGTCTGAGAATGTTCTTTGTGATGTGTGAATTCATCTCACAGAATTACACCTTTCTTTTCATGGAGCAGTTTTCTAACACTGTTTTCATGGAATCTGCAAAGGGATATTTGGGAGCCCATTGAGGTGTATAGTGAAAAGGGAAACATCCTCATATAAAAATGAGAAGGAAGTTTTCTGAGAAACTGCTTTGTGATGTGTGAATTCATATTACAAAGTTACACTGTTCTTTTCATTGAGCAGTTTGATAACACTGTTTTTGTGGAATTTTACATGTTATATTTGGAAGCGCTTTGAAGTCTATGATGACAAAGGAAATATCTTCAGATAAAAACGAAAAAGAAGCTTTCTGAGAAAGTTCCTTGTGATGTGTGAATTCGTCTCACAGAGTTACACTGTTCTTTTCATTGATCAGTTTGCTAACAGTTTTTCATTTAATCTGCAATGGCATATTTGGGAAACATTGAGGAATATTGTGTATTCTTCATGATGTGTGAATTCATCTCACAGAGTCACACCTTTCTTTTCATTGAACAGTTTTCTAGTACTGTTTTCTTGGAATCTGCTAAAGGATATTTGGCAGTGCATTGAATCCTATATTGAAAAAGGAAATATCCTCAGATAAAAACCAAAAAGAAGCTTTCAGAGTAACTGATTTGTGATGTGTCTATTCATCTCATGGAGTTACACTGTTCTTTTCATTTAACAGTATGCTAACACTCTTTTCTTGGATTCTGCAGTGGGATATTTCTGAGCGCATAGAACCTTATGGTGACAAAGGAAATATCCTCAGATAAAAACTAGAAAGAAACTTTCTGAGAAAGATTTTTGTGATGTGTGAATTTATCTTACAGAGTTGCACCTTTCTTTTCAGTTAGCATTTTGCCTACATTGTTTTCTTGGAATCTGCAATGTGATATTTCAGAGTGCATTGAAGCTTATGGTGACAAAGGAAATATCCTCATATAAAAACTAGAAAGAAGCTTTCTGAGAAACTACATCGTGATGTGTAAATTCATCTCACACAGTTACATCATTCTATTCATTGAGCAGTTTGGTAGCACTGTTTTTGGGTAATATGCAAAGGGATTTTCAGGAGCTCATAAAGGTCTATGATGAAAAAGGAATAATCTTCAGATCAAAACTGGAGACAAGGTTTTTGAATAACTGTTTTGTGATGTGTGTATTTACCTCATATAGATAAACCATTTTGTTGATTGAGCAGTTTGACATCATTGTATTCGTGGTGTCTGAGAAGGGATATTTGGGAGTGCATTGAGGCTGATGGTGGAAAAGAAAATACACACAGATAAAAACTAGAAAGGAGCTTTCAGAGATATTTCTTTGTGATGGGTGAATGCATCAAACACAGTTACACCTTTCTTTTCTTTGAGCCGTTTGGTAGCACCGTTTTTATGGAATCTGCAAAGGGATATTCAGGAGGTCTATTGTGAAAAAGGAAATAACTGCAGATAAAAACTTTTTTATGGTGTCTGAGAAGTGATATTTGGGAGTGCATTGAGGCTGAGAGTGGAAAAGTAAATATGCACAGTAAAAACTGGAAAGGAGCTTTCTGAGAAATTTCATTGTAATGGTTGAATTCATCTCCCAGAGGTAAGCCTTTCTTTTCATTGAGCAGTTTGGTAACCCTGGTTTGTGGAATCTACAAAGTGATATTCATAGCACAGAGAAGCCTATGGTGAAAAAAGAAATACCCTCTGATAAAAAATAGAAAGAAGCTTTCTGAGAGACTGTTTTGTGATCGGTGAATTCATCTCACAGAGTTAAATCTTTCTTTTCATTGAGCAGGTTGATAACACTGTTTTTTTGGAATATGGAAAGAGATTTTCGAGAGTGGATAGATGCCAATGTTGAAAAAGGAAATATCTTCAGGTTGAAACTGGAGAGAAAGTTTCTGATAACTCCTTTGTGATGCATGCATTAATCTCATAGAGGTAAAGCTTTCTGTTGGGAGAGCAGCTTGTCATCACTCTTTCTGTTGTGTCTGAGAAGGGATATTTTGGAGCCCATGGAAGCCTATGGTAGAAAAGGAAATATCCTGAGATACAAACTAGAAAGAAGCATTCTGAGAAATTTCTTTGTGATGGGTGAGTTCATCAGACAGAGTTTCACCTATGTTTTCTTTGAGCAGTTTGGCAACACTGTTCTTACAGAATCTGCAAAGGCATATTCGGGAGCTCCTAGAGGCCTATGGTGAAAAAAGAAATAACATCAGATAAAAACTGGAGAGAAGCTTATCGAGAAATGGTTTTGTGATGTGTGTATTCATCTCATAGAGTTTAACTTTCTTGTTGATTGATCAGTTCGGCAACACTGTTTTTGTGGTATCTAAGAAGAATTATTTGGGGGCACATTGAAGCCAATGGTGAAAAAGGAAATATCCTCAGATTGAAACTAGAAAGAAGCTTTCCGAGAAACTTCTTTGTGATGGGTGAATTCATCTCACAGAGTTACACCTTTCTCTTCATTGCACAGTTTGGTAGCACTGTTTTTGGGGAAACTGAAAAGCTATATTTGGGAGAGCATAGAGGCCTAATATGAAAAAAGAAAATTCTTCAGGTAAAAACTGGAGAGAAGCTTTTGGAGAAACTCCTTTGTGATGTTTTCATTCATCTCATAGGGCTAAACGTTTCTGTTGAGGGAGCACTTTGACATCACTGTTTTTGTGGTGTCCGAAAAGGGATATTTGGGAGTGCATTGAAGCCTATGGTGGAAAAGGAAATATCCTCAGATAAAAATTAGAAAAATGCTTTCTGAGAAACTACTTTTGGATGGGTGAATTCATCTCAAAGAGATACACAGGTGTTTCACTGAGCAGTTTGATAGCACTGTTTTCGTGGAATCTGCAATAGGATATTTGGGAACACATTGAAGCCAATGGTTACAAAGGAAATATCCTCAGACAAAAAACAAAAGGAAGCTTTCTGAGAAACTGCTTTGTGATGTGTGAATTCATCTCACAAATTCACACCTTTCTTTTCATGGGGCACTTTGCTAACCCTGTTTTCATGGAATATGCAAAGGGATATTCCCCTGTCCATTAAGGCCTATGGTGAAAAAGGAAATATTCTCAAACAAAAACTAGAAAGAATATTTCTGAGAAACGGCTTTGTGATTTGTGAATTCATCTCACAGAGTTATACGATTCTTTTCATGGAGTAGTTTGGTAGCACTGTTTTTGGGGAATCTGAGAAGGGATATTTTGGACTGCATTGAAGCCTATTCTGACAAAGGAAATATCCTCAGAAAGAAACCAGAAAGAAACATTCTGAGAAACTGCCTTGTGATGTGTGAATTTATCTCACAGAGTTTCACCTTTCCTTTCATGGAGCAGTTTGCTAATACTGTATTAGTGGAATCTGCAAAGGGATATTTTGGATCACTTTCAGACCTATGGTGAAAAAGAAACTATCCTCAGATTAAAAGTAGAAAGAAGCTTTCTGAGAAACTGCTTTGTGATGTGTGAATTCATCTCACAGAGTTGCACTGTTATTTGCATTCAGCAGTTTGCTAACATTGTTTTCGTGAAATATTCAATAGTATATTTTGGAGCACATTGAAGCCTAAGGTGACAAAGGAAAAAACCTCAGACAAAAACCAAAAAGAAGCTTCTGAGAAACTGCCTTGTGATGTGTGAATTCATTTCACAGAATTACACTGTTCTTTTCATTGAGCAGTTTGCTAACACTGTTTTCTTGGAATCTGCAACAGGATACTTCAGAGCACATTGAATCTTATGGTGACAACGGAAATATCTTCAGACCAAAACTAGAAAGAAACTTTCTGAGAAACTGCTTTGTGATTTGTGAATTCATCTCACAGAGTTACATGAATCTTCTCGTGGAGCAGTTTGTTAGCACCGTTTTTGAGGAATCTGAGATGGGATATTTTGGATCAGATTGAAGGCTACACTGACAAAGGGAATATCCTCAGATAAAATCTCGAAACAAGCTTTATGAGAAAGTCCTTTGTGATGTTTGAATTCATGTCACAGAGTTACACCTTACTTTTCATGGAGCTGTTTGCTTACACTGTTTTTGTGGAACCTGTAATTTGATATTTCGGAGCGCATTGAAGCTTATAGTGACAAAGAAATATCCTCACACAGGAACTGAAAAGAACCTTTCTGAGAAACCGCTTTGTGATCTGTGAATTCATCTCACAGATATACACCTTTCTTATCATGGAGCCGTTTGCTAACACTCTTCATGGAATATGTAAAGGGATGTTCACTAGCACCTTGAGGCAAATAGTGAAAAGGGAAATATCCTCAGACAAAAGCTAGAAAGAACCTTTCTGAGAAACTGCTTTGTGATTTGTGAATTCATCTCACAGAGTCACACCTTTCTTTTCATGGAGCAGCGTTTGCTAACACTGTTTTCATGGAATCTGCAAAGAGATATTTGGGAGTGCCTTGAGGTCAATAGTGAAAAATGAAACATCCTCAGATTAAAATGAGAAAATAGCATTCTGAGAAACCATGATTCTTTTCATGGATCATTTGGTAACACTGCTTTTGGGGAATCTGGGAAAGGATATTTTGGATCGCATTGACACCTCTGGTGACAAAGGAAACATTCTCAGATAATAACTAGAAAGAAGCTTTCCGAGAAACTGTTTTGTGTTGTGTGAATACATCTCACAAAGCTACATATTAATTTTCATGAATCAGTTTCCTAACATTCTTTTCGTGGAATCTGCAAAGGGATATTTGGGAGTGCATTGAAGCCTATGGTGACAAAGGAAATATCCTCTGATGAAAACCAAAAAGACGCTTTCTGAGAAACCGCTTTGTGATGTGTGAATTCATTTCACAGAGTCAAACTGTTCCTTTAATTGAGCAGTATGATAACACTGTTTCCTTGGAATCTGCAATGGGATATTTCAGAGCACATTGAAGTTTATGGAGACAAAGAAAATATCCTCAGACAAAAACTAGAAAGAAGCTTCCTGAGAAACTCCTTTGTGTTTTGTGAACTCATCTCACAGAGTTACACATTCCTTTTCTTGTAGTAGTTTGGTAGCACTGTTTTTGGGGAATCTGAGAAGGGATATTTTGGATTACATTAAAGCCTATATTGACAAAGGAAATATCCTTACATAAAAACTAGAAAGAAGGTTTCTGGGAAACTTCTTCGTTATATATGATTCATCTCACAGAGTTACACCTTTCTTTTCATAGAGCAGTTTGATAACACTGTTTTCGTGGAATCTGCGAATGGATATTTTGTAGCACATTGAGGCCTATGGTGAAAAAGGTAATATCCTCAGATAAAAACCAGAAAGAAACTTTCTGAGAAACTGCTTTGTGATGTGTGAATTCATCTTGCAGATTTACACCGTTCTTTTCATTGAACAGATTCATAACACCGTTTTTGTGGAATCTGCAATAGGATATTTGTTAGCATCTTGAAGCCTATGGTGACAAAGGATATATCCTCAGATATAAACCAAAAAGAAGCTTCTGAGAAACTGCTTTGTGATTTGTGAATTCGTCTCACAGAGATACACCATTCTTTTCATTGAGATATTTGCTATCACTCTTTTCATGGAAACTACAAAGGGATATTTGGAAACGAGTTGAGGCCTATGGTGAAAAACGAAATATCCTCTTATAAAAACTAGAAAGAATCTTTCTGAGAAACTGCTTTGTGATGTGTGAATCCATCTCACAGTGTTGTAGCACTCTTTTCCTGCAGCTCTTTGGTAGCACTCTTTTTGGAGAATTTAAGAAGTGATATTTTGAATTGCATTGAAGACTGTGGTGACAAAGGAATTATCCTCAGACTAAAACTAGAAAGAAGCTTTCTGAGAAACTGCTTTGTGATATGTGAATTAGTCTCAGAGAGTTACACTGTTTTTTTCTTTGAGCAATTTGCTAACCCTGTTTTCTTGGAATCTGTAATGGGATATTTCGGAGCGCATTGAAGCTTATGGTGACAAAGGAAACCTCTTCAGTCCAAAAGTAGAAAGAAGCTTTCTGAGAAAATGTTTTCTGATTTCTGAATTCATCTCTCAGAGTCACACCTTTCTTTTCATGGAGCAGTTTGTTAGCAGTTTGAAGTTCATGGAGACAAAGGAAATATCCTCAGACAAAAACTAGAAGGAATCTTTCTGAGAAACTGCATTGTGATTTGTGAGTACATCTCACAGAGCTACACAATTGTTTTCATTGATCATTTTTGTATCACTGTTTTTGAGGAATCTGAGAAGGGATATTTGGGATCATACTGAAGCCTATGGTGACAAAGGAAATATCCTCAGATAAAAACTACAAAGAATCTTTTTGAGAAACTTCTTTGTGATGTGTGAATTCATCTCACAGAGTTACACCATTCTTTTCATTGAGCAGTTTGATAGCACTGTTTTCGTGGAATCTGCAACAGAATATTTGGGAGTGCATTGAAGCCTATGATGACAAAGGAAATATCCTCAGATGAAAATCAACAAGAAGCTTTCTGAGAGAATGCCTTGTGATATTTGAATTGAACTCACAGAGTTACACTGTTCTTTACATTGTGCAGTTTACTAATACTGTTTTCTTGGAATCTGCAGTCAGATATTTCAGAGCACATTGAAACTTATGCTGACAAAGGAATTATCCTCAGAAAAAAAAAAGAAAGGAGCTTTCTGAGGAACTTCTTTGTGATATGTGAATTCATCTCACAAAGTTACACCTTTTTTAATATGTAACAGTTTTCTAACACTGTTTTCATGAAATCTGCAAAGGAATATTGGGGAGCACATTAAGGCCTATATTGAAAAAGGGAATATCCTCAGACAAAAACTAGAAAGAAGCTTTCTGAGAAACTACTTTGTGATGTGTGAATTCATCTCACAGAGTTACACCATTTTTTTCATTGAGCTGTTTGAAAACACTCTTTTCGTGTAATCTGCAAAGGGATATTTGGGAGTGCATTGAGGCCTATGCTGAAAAATGAAATATCCCCAGGTAAAAACTAGAAAGAAGCTCTCTGAAAAACTCCTTTTTGATGTGTGAATTCATCTCACAGAGTTACACTGTACCTTTCATTGAGCAGTTTGCTAACACTGTTTTCTTGTAATCAGCAATAGGATATTTCGGAGCACATTGAAGCTTATGGTGAAAAATGAAATATCCTCAGGCAAAAACTAGAAAGAAGCTGTCTGAGCAACGGCTTTGTGATTTGTGAATTCATTCCACAGAGCTACATGACTCTTGTCATGGAGCAGTTTAATAGCCCTGTTTTTGGCAAATCTGAGTAGGGAAATTTTGGATCATATTGAAGCCTATGTCGACAAAGGAAATATCCTCAGATAAAAACTACAAAGAATCTTTCTGAGAAACTTCTTTGTGATGTGTGAATTCATCTCACAGAGTTACACCATTCTTTTCATTGAGCAGTTTGATAGCACTGTTTTCATGGAATCTGCAACAGAATATTTGGGAGTGCACTGAAGCCTATGATGACAAAGGAAATATCCTCAGATGAAAATCAACAAGAAGCTTTCTGAGAGAATGCCTTGTGATATTTGAATTGAACTCACAGAGTTACACTGTTCTTTACATTGTGCAGTTTACTAATATTGTTTTCTTGGAATCTGCAGTCAGATATTTCAGAGCGCAATGAAACTTATGATGACAAAGGAATTATCCTCAGGAAAAAAATAGAAAGGAGATTTCTGAGGAACTTCCTTGTGATGTGTGAATTCATCTCACAAAGATACACCTTTCTGAAACACTGCTTTTTGACGTGTGACTTCATCTCACAGAGTTACACTGTACCTTTCATTGAGCAGTTTGCTAACATTGTTTTCTTCGAATCAGCAATAGGATATTTCGGAGCACATTGAAGCTTATGGTGAAAAATGAAATATCCTCAGGCAAAAACTAGAAAGAAGCTGTCAGAGCAACAGCTTTGTGATTTGTGAATTCATCCCACAGAGCTACATGACTCTTCGTGGAACAGTTTATTAACCCTGTTTTTGGCGAATCTGAGTAGGGAAATTTTGGATCATATTGAAGCCTATGGTGACAAACGAAATATCCTCAGATAAAAACTGGAAAGAAGCTCTCTGAGAAAGTTCTTTGTGATGTGTGAATTCATCTCACAGAGTTACGCCTTTCTTTTCATGGAGCCATTTTCTAACACTATTTTTGTTGAATCTGAAAAGGGATATTTTGGAGCGTATTGAGGTTTATGGTGAAAACCTAAATATCTTCAGATAGAAACTAGAAAGAAGCTTTCAGAGAATCTGCTTTGTGATTTTTGAATTCCTCTCACAGTGTTACATTGTTTTTTAAACTGACAAGTTTGCTAACGCTGTTTTCATGGAATCTGCAAAGAGATATTTGAATGCGCATTGAGGCCTAAAATGAAAAAGAAAATAAGCTCAGATAATACATAGAAAGAAGCTTTCTGAGAAACTGTTTTGTGATTGTGAAAACATGTCACAGAGGTGCATAATTGTTTTCATGGATCACTTTGGTAGCTCTGTATTTGTGGAATCAGAGAAGGGATACTTTCATCGTATTGAAGCCTATGATGACAAGCGAAATATCCTCAGATAAAAACTAGAAAGAAGTTTTCTGAGAAAGTTCCTCATGATGTGTGAATTCATCTCACAGAGGTACAGCTTTCTTTTCATGGGGCAGTTTACTACCTCTGTTTTTGTGGATTCCACTGAGGGATATATAGGAGCACATTGTGGCATATGGTGAAAAAGGAAATATCCTCAGATAAAAACAAGAAAGAAACTTTCTGAGCAATTGCTTTTAGATTTCTGAATTCATCTCACTGTGTTACACTGTTCATTTCATTGAGCAGTTTTCTAACATTGTTTTATTCGAATCTGGAATGGGATATTTTGGAGCATATTGAAGCTTATGGTGACATAGTAAATATCCTCATAGGAAAAGGAGAAATAAGCTTTCTGAGAAACTGATTTGTGATGTGTTAATTCATCTCACCATGCTAAATGATTCTTTTCATGGATCAGTTTGGTAGCACTGTTTCTGGGGAATCTTAGAGGGGATATTTTGTATCGCCTTGAAGCCTATGGTGACAAAGGAAATATCCTCAGGTGGAAACTAGAAATAAGCTTTCTGAGAAAGTTATTTGCGATGTGTGAATTAGCCTCACAGAGTTACACGGTTCTTTTCATTGAGTAGTTTGCTAACACTGTTTTCTTGGAATCTGCAATGGGATATTTTGCAGTTCATTGAAGATTACGGTGACAAAGGAAATATCCTCAGACAAAAAACTAGAAAGAAGTTTTCTGAGAAATTTCTTTGTGATTTGTGAATTCACCTCACAGAGTTACACGATTCATTTCATGGAGCAATTTTGTAGCACTGTTTTTGGGGATCTGAGAAGGGATATTTCAGATCGCACTTAAGTCTATGAGGACAAGGGAAATACCCTCAGATAAAAACTAGAAAGAAGTGTTCTGAGAAAGTTCTTTGTGATGTGTGAATTCATCTCACAGAATTACATCTTTCTTTTCATGGAGCTATTTGCTAACACTGTTTTCATAGAATCTGCAAAGGTATATTTGGGAGCACATTAAGGACTGTTGTGAAAAACTAAATATCGTCAGCTTTCTGAGAAACTGCTTTTTGATGTGTGAATTCATCTCACAGAGTAACACTGTTCCTTTCATGGATCAGTTTGGTAGCACTGTTTTTGGGGAATCTGAGAAGGGATATTTTTGATCACACTGAAGCTTCTGTTGACAAAGGAAATACCCTCAGATAAAAGCTAGAAAGAAGTGTTCCTAGAAAATTCTTCATGATGTGTGAATTCACCTCACAGAGTTACACCGTTTTTTTCATGGAGCCGTGTGCTAACACAGTTTTCATATAATCTGCAAAGGGATATTTGGGAGTGCACTGAGGAATATACTGACCAAGGGAATATCCTCACATAAAAAGTAGAAAGAAGCTTTCTGAGAAACTGTTTTGTGATGTGTGAATTCATCTCACAGAATTACACTGTTCTTTTCATTGAGCAGTTTGCTAACACTGTTTTCATGGAATCTCCAATGGTATATTTTGGAGTGAATTGAAACTTATGGTTGCAAAGAAAATAGCCTCAGATAAAAACTAGAAAGAAGTTTTCTGAGAAACGGCTTTGTGATTTGTGAATTTATCTCACAGAGTTACACCGTTCTCTTCTTTGAGCTGTTTGAAAACACTATTTTAGTGGAATCTGCAAGGGAATATTTGGGAGCACATTGAGGCCTATGGTGAAAAAGGAAATATCCTCAGATAGAAACTAGAAAGGAGCTTTCTGAGAAACTACTTTTTGATGTGTGAATTCATCTCACAGAGTTTCAGTGTTCTTTTTATTTAGCAGTTTGCTAACCCTGTTTTATTGGAATCTGCAATGGGATGTTTTGTAATGCATCGAAAATTATGGTGACAAATGAAATATCCTCAGACAAAATCTACAAAATAGCTTCCTGAGAAACTTCTTTGTAATTTGTAACTTCATCTCACAGAGTTACACCATTCTTTTCATGGAGCAGTTTTGTAGCACTGTTTTTGGGGAATCTGAGAAGGTATATTTGGGATCACATCAAAGCCTACGGTGACAAAGGAAATATCCTCAGATGAAAACTAGAAATAAGCATTCTGAGGAAGTGCTTTGTGATGTTTGAATTCATCTCACAGAGTTACACTGTAATTTTCATTGAGCTACTTGATAACACTGTTTTCATGGAATCTACAAGGGATATTTTGGAGAGCATTGAGGCCTACAGTGAAAAAGTAAATATCCTCACATAAAAACTAGAAAGAAGCTCTCTGAGAAACTGCTTTGTGATGTTTGAATTCATCTCACAGAGTTACACTGTAATTTTCATTGAGCTGTTTGATAACACTGTTTTCACAGAATCTACAAGGGATATTTTGGAGAGCATTGAGGCCTACAGTGAAAAAGTAAATATCCTCACATAAAAACTGGAAAGAAGCTCTCTGAGAAACTACTTTGTGATGTTTGAATTCATCTCACAGATTTACATTGCTGTTTTCATTGAGCAGTTTTCTAACACAGTTTTCTTGGAATCTGCAATGGGATATTTTGGAACGCATTGAAGCTTATAGTTACAAACGAAATATCCTCAGACAAAAACTGGAAAGTGGCTTTCTCAGAAACTGCTTTGTGATGTATGTATTCATCTCACAGAATAACACCTTTCTTTTCATGGATCAGTTTGCTAACAGTATTTTCTTGGAATCTACAAAGGGATATTTGGAGTGTGTTGAGGCCTGTGATGAAAAAGGAAATATCCTCTGAATAACACTTGAAAGAAGCTGTCTGAGAAACTGCTTTGTGATGTGGGAATTCATCTCACTCATTTACACCACTCTTTTAATGGAGCAGTTTTGTAGCACTGATTTTGGCAAATATGAGAAGGGATACTTTGAATCGCATTGAAGCCTATGGTGACAAAGGGAATATCCTCAGATAAAAACTAGAAATAAGCTTTCTGAAAATTTCTTTGTGATGTGTGAATTCATCTGAGAGAGTTACAAAATTCTTTTCTTGGATCAGATTAGTAAAACTGGTTTTGGGCAAACTGAGAAGGGATATTATGGATCACATTGAAGCCTATGGTAACAAAGGAAATATCCTCAGATAAAAACTATAAATAAATTTTCTGAGAAATTTGTTTGTGATTGTGAATTTGCCTCCCAGAGTTACACCTTTCTTTTCATGGAAAAGTTGCTAACCGTGTTTTCAGGGAAGCTGCAAAGGGATATTTGGGAGTGCCTTGAGGTCTATGGTGAAAAAGGAAATATCCTTCAATAAAACCAATAAGAAACTTTCTGTGAAACTGGTGTGTGATGGTTGAAATTATCTCACAGAGTTACACCTTTCTTTTCATATAGCTGCTTGCTAACACTGTTTTCCTGGAATCTGCAATAGGATATTTGGGAGCGCATTAAAGCCTATGGTGACTAACGACTTATCCTCAGAGAAAAACAAAAAAGAAGCTTTCTATGAAACTACTTTTTGATGTGTGAATTCATCTCACAGAGTTACATCTTTCTTTTCATGGAGCAGTTTGGTAGCACTGTTTTTGGGAAATCTGAAAAAGGATATTTTGGATTTCATTGAAACATATGGTGACAAAGGAAATATCCTCAGAAAAAAACTAGAAGGAAGTTTTCTGGCAAACTTCTTTGTGATGTGTCTATTCAACTCCCAGAGTAACACCTTTCATTTCATGGAGCTGTTTGCAAACACTGTTTTCATGGAATCTAGAGAGGGATATTTGGGAGGAGTTGAGGCTTATGGTGGAAAAGGAAATATCCTCATATTAAAGGTAGATAGAATCTTTGTGAGAATCTGCTTTATGTTGTGTGAATTCATCGCACAAATTTACACTGTTTTTTTTCATTGAGCAGTTTGCTAACACTCTTTTATTGGAGTCTGCAAAGGGATATTTTGGAGTGCACTGAAACTTATTTTTACAAAGGAAATATCCTCATATAAAAACTAGAAAGAAGCTTTCTGAGAAAGTTCTTTGTGGCATGTGAATTCATCTCACAGTGTTACAATTTTTTTTTTTTCATGTAGCAGAAGCTAACACTGTTTTCATGGAAAACAATAGGATATTTGGGAGCACATTGAAGCCTATGTTGACAATGGAAATATCCTGAGACAAAAACAAAAAAGAAGCTTTCTGAGAAACTGCTCTGTGATGTGTGAATTCATCTCACAGATTTACAACTTTCTTTTCATGATGGAGTTTACTAACACTATTTTTGTGGAATCTGCAAAGGGATATTCACGTGTGCCTTGAGGAATACTGTGAAAGAGTATATATCCTCAGATAAAAACCAAAAAGCAGCTTTCTGAGAAACTGCTTTGTGACGTGTGAATTCATCTCACAGAATTACACTGTTCTTTTCATTGAGCAGTTTGGTAACACTGTTTTCTTGGAATCTTTAATGGAATATTTTGGAGCGCATTGAAGCTTACGGTGACAAACGAAATTTCCTCTGACAAAAACTCGAAAGAAGCTTTCTGTGAAATTGCTTTTTGTCTTAATTCATCTCACAGAATTACACCTTTCTTTTCATGCAGCAGTTTGGTAGCACTCTTTTTGGGGAATCAGAGAAGGGATAATTTGGATTGCATTGAACCCTATGGTGACAAAGAAAATATCCTCAGATAAAACTAGAAAGAAGCTTTCTGAGAAACTTCTTGGTGATGTTTGAATTCATCACACAGAGTTACAGCTTTCTTTCCAAGGAGCAGTTTGCTAACACTGTTTTCGTGGAATCTGCAATTGGATATTTGGGAGCACATTGAGTTCTATGGTGAAAAACAAAATATTCTCACATAAAAACTGGAAAGTACCTTCCTGAGAAACTGCTTTGTGATATGTGAATTCATCTCACAGTGTCACACCGTTCTTTTCATTGAGCAGTTTGCTAACACTGTTTTCGTGGAATCTGCAAAGGGACATATGGGAGAGCATTGAGGCCTATAGAGAAAAAGGACATATCCTCAGTTAAAAACTAGAAAGAAGCTTTCTGAGAAGCTGTTTTGTGATGTGTGAATTCATCTCAGAGTGTTAAACTGTTCTTTATATTGAGCAGTTTACTAACAGTCTTTTCTTGGATTCTGCGATGGGATATTTCAGAGTGCATTGAATCTTTTGGTGACACAGAAAAAATCTTCATGGATTAAGTAGAAAGAAGCTTTCTGAAAAACCACTTTGTGATGTATTAATTCATCTCACAGAGTTACATGATTCTTTCCATGGATCAGTTTGGTAGCACTATTTTTGGGGATTCTGAGAAGGGATATTTGGGATCGAATTGAAGCCTATGGTGAAAAAGGAAATATCCTCAGATGAAAGATAGAAGGAAGCTTTCTGACATAGTTTTATGTGATGTGTGAACTCATCTCACAGAGTTACACCGTTATTTTTATTGAAGAGTTTGATAACACTGTTTTTGTGTAATCTGCAACAGGATATTTGGGAGCACTTTGTAGCCTATGGTGACAAAGGTAATGTCCTCAGAAAAAAATCAAAAAGCAGCTTTCTGAAAAACTGCTTTGTGATTTATGAACTCATCTCACAGAGTTACACATTGTATTTCATGGAGCCGTTTGCTAACACTGTTTTTGTGGAATCTGCAAAGGGATATTTGGGAGCACATGGAGGACTATAGTTAAAAAGGAAATATCCTGAGATAAAAACTAGAAAATAGCTTTCTGAAAAACTGCTTTGTGATGTTTAAGTTCATCTCACAAAGTTACACCATTGTTTGCATTGAGCAGATTGATACACTATTTTCTTGGAATCTGCAATAGGATATTTGGTAGTACTTTGAAGCTTATGGAGACAAAGGAAATATCCCTAGATAATAACCAAAAAGAAGCCTTCTGTGAAACTGCATTTTGATGCATGAATTCATCTCACAGATTTACTCCTTTCTTTTCTTTTTTTTTTAATTATTTTTTATTATTATACTTTAAGTTCTAGGGTACATGTGCATAACGTGCAGGTTTGTTACATATGTATACTTGTGCCATGTTGCTGTGCTGCACCCATCAACTCGTCAGCACCCATCAACTCGTCATTTACATCAGGTATAACTCCCAATGCAATCCCTCCCCCCTCCCCCCTCCCCATGATAGGCCCCGGTGTGTGATGTTCCCCTTCCCGAGCCCAAGTGATCTCATTGTTCAGTTCCCACCTATGAGTGAGAACATGCGGTGTTTGGTTTTCTGTTCTTGTGATAGTTTGCAAAGAATGATGGTTTCCAGCTGCATCCATGTCCCTACAAAGGACACAAACTCATCCTTTTTTATGGCTGCATAGTATTCCATGGTGTATATGTGCCACATTTTCTTTTTTTTTTTAAATTTATTTATTATTATTATACTTTAAGTTGTAGGGTACATGTGCATAACGTGCAGGTTTGTTACATATGTATACTTGTGCCATGTTGCTGTGCTGCACCCATCAACTCGTCATTTACATCAGGTATAACTCCCAATGCAATCCCTCCCCCCTCCCCCCTCCCCATGATAGGCCCCGGTGTGTGATGTTCCCCTTCCTGAGTCCAAGTGATCTCATTGTTCAGTTCCCACCTATGAGTGAGAACATGCGGTGTTTGGTTTTCTGTTCTTGTGATAGTTTGCTAAGAATGATGGTTTCCAGCTGCATCCATGTCCCTACAAAGGACACAAACTCATCCATTTTTATGGCTGCATAGTATTCCATGGTGTATATGTGCCACATTTTCTTAATCCAGTCTGTCACTGATGGACATTTGGGTTGATTCCAAGTCTTTGCTATTGTGAATAGTGCTGCAATAAACATACGTGTGCATGTGTCTTTATAGCAGCATGATTTATAATCCTTTGGGTATATACCCAGTAATGGGATGGCTGGGTCATATGGTACATTTAGTTCTAGATCCTTGAGGAATCGCCATACTGTTTTCCATAATGGTTGAACTAGTTTACAATCCCACCAACAGTGTAAAAGTGTTCCTATTTCTCCACATCCTCTCCAGCACCTGTTGTTTCCTGACTTTTTAATGATCGCCATTCTAACTGGTGTGAGATGGTATCTCATTGTGGTTTTGATTTGCATTTCTCTGATGGCCAGTGATGATGAGCATTTTTTCATGTGTCTGTTGGCTGTATGAATGTCTTCTTTTGAGAAATGTCTGTTCATATCCTTTGCCCACTTTTTGATGGGGTTGTTTGTTTTTTTCTTGTAAATTTGTTTGAGTTCTTTGTAGGTTCTGGATATTAGCCCTTTGTCAGATGAGTAGATTGCAAAAATTTTCTCCCATTCTGTAGGTTGCCTGTTCACTCTGATGGTAGTTTCTTTTGCAGTGCAGAAGCTCTTTAGTTTAATTAGATCCCATTTGTCAATTTTGGCTTTTGCTGCCATTGCTTTTGGTGTTTTAGATATGAAGTCTTTGCCCATGCCTATGTCCTGAATGGTACTACCTAGGTATTCCTCTAGGGTTTTTATGGTATTAGGTCTAACATTTAAGTCTCTAATCCATCTTGAATTAATTTTCATATAAGGAGTAAGGAAAGGATCCAGTTTCAGTTTTCTACTTATGGCAAGCCAATTTTCCCAGCACCATTTATTAAATAGGGAATCCTTTCCCCATTTCTTGTTTCTCTCAGGTTTGTCAAAGATCAGATGGTTGTAGATGTGTAGGATTATTTCTGAGGACTCTGTTCTGTTCCATTGGTCTATATCTCTGTTTTGGTACCAGTACCATGCTGTTTTGGTTACTGTAGCCTTGTAGTATAGTTTGAAGTCAGGTAGCGTGATGCCTCCAGCTTTGTTCTTTTGACTTAGGATTGTCTTGGAGATGCGGGCTCTTTTTTGGTTCCATATGAACTTTAAAGCAGTTTTCTCCAATTCTGTGAAGAAACTCGTTGGTAGCTTGATGGGGATGGCATTGAATCTATAAATAACCTTGGGCAGTATGGCCATTTTCACGATATTGATTCTTCCTATCCATGAGCATGGTATGTTCTTCCATTTGTTTGTGTCCTCTTTTATTTCACTGAGCATTGTCTCAGCCCAAAATCTCCTTAAGCTGATAAGCAACTTCAGCAAAGTATCAGGATACAAAATTAATGTGCAAAAATCACAAGCATTCTTATACACCAGTAACAGACAAACAGAGATCCAAATCATGAATGAACTTCCATTCACAATGGCTTCAAAGAGAATAAAATACCTAGGAATCCAACTTACAAGGGATGTAAAAGACCTCTTCAAGGAGAACTACTCCTTTCTTTTCATTGAGAAGTTTGCTAACACTTTTTTCATGGAATCTGCAATGGGATATTCAGGAGCGCAGTGAGGAATATGGTGAAAAAGGAAATATCCTCAGATAATAACTAGAAAGAATCTGTCTGAGAAACTGCTTTGTGATGTTTGATTCATCTCAGAGAGTTACAGTGTTGTTTTCATTGACCAGTTTGCTAACACCGTTTTCTTGGACTCTGCATTTGGATATTTCAGAGCGCATTGAAGCTTATGGTTACAAAGGAAACATTTTCATATAAAAACTAGATAAAAGCTTTCTGAGAAATTCTCACTCATAGGTGGGAATTGAACATTGAGATCACTTGGACACGGGAAGGGGAACATCACATACCTGGGCCTATTGTGGGGAGTGGGGAGCGATGACATTGGGAGCTCTACCTGATGTAAATGATGAGTTGAAGTGTGCTGACGAGTTGATGGGCGCAGGACTCTAACATGGCACATGTATACATATGTAACAAACCTGCACGTTGTGCACATGTATCATAGAACTTAAAGTATAATGAAAAAAATAATAATAAACAAAATACTACTTCTAGCAATGGACTAGGTGCAGGGGATATAGTACTGAACAAGGCATATATATATATCCTGATATAAAAACTAGAAAGAAAATTTCTGAGAAATTTCTTTCTGATGTATTAAATCATCTCATGGAGTTACCCATTTTTTTCCATGGAGCAATTTGTTAGTACTTTTTTTGGGTAATATGAGCAGGGATATTTTGAAACATATTGAAGCCCATGGTGACAAAGGAAGTATATAATATAAAAACTGGAAAGAAGCATAATGAGAAACTTCTATGTGATGTGTGAATTCATCTCACAGAGTTACACTGTTCTTTTCATTGAGCTGTCTGGTAACACTGTTTTCATGGAATATACAATAGGATATTTGGGAGCGCATTGAAGCCTATGGTGACAAAGGAAATGTCCTCAGATAAAAACGGAAAAGAAGCTTTCTTAGAAACTGCTTTGTGATGTGTCAATTTGTCCCACAGAGTTACAATGTTATTTTCATTGAGTAACTTGCTAACACTGTTTTCCTGGAATCTGCAATGGGATATTTCGGAGTGCATTGAAGCTTTTGTTGACATAGGAAATATCCTCAGACAAAAACTAGAAAGAAGTTTCTGACAAACTGCTTTCCAATTTGTGAATTCATCTCACAGAGTTACAATTTCCTTTCATGGAGCAGTTTGTTAGCACTGTTTTTGGGGAATCTGAGAAGGGCTATTTTGGATCACATTGAAGCCTGTGGGGCTAAAGAAAATATCCTCAGATAAAAAAACAGAAAAAAGCTTTCTGAGAAACTACTTTGTGATGGGTGTATTCATTTCACAGAGTAGCACAATTCTTTTCTTGGAGCCGTTTGGTAAAACTGTTTTTGTGGAATCTGTAATAGGATATTTGGGAGTGCATTGAAGCCTATGGTGACCAAGGAAATATTTTCAGACAAAAAAACAAAAAGCAGCTTTCTGAGAAGCTGCTTTGTGATGTGTGAATTCATCTCACAGATTTACACATTTCTTTTTGTGTAGCAGTTTGATAACACTATTTTCGTGGAATCTGCAAAGGAATATTCATGAGCACAATGAGGCCTGTGGTGAAAAAAGGAAATATCCTCAGATAAAAACTAGAAAGAAGGTTTCTTTGAAAATACTTTCTGATGTGTGAATACATCTCACAGATTTACAAGATTCTTTCCATGGAGCATTTTGGTAGCACTGTTTTTGGAGACTCTGAGAAGGGCTATTTTGGATCACATTGAAGCCTATGGTGACAAAGGGATTTTCTCAGATTAAGACCAGACAGAAACTTTCTGAGAAACTACTTTGTGACATATGTATTCATCTCATAGAGTAGTACAATTATTTTCTTGGAGCAGGTTGCTGAAACTGTTTTCATGAAATCTGCAAAGGAATACTCAGGAGCACATTGAGGAATATGGAGAAAAAGGAAATAGACTCAGGTAGAAACTAGAAAGAAGCTTTCTGAGAAACAGTTTTGTGATGTGAGAATTCATCTCACAGAGTTACACCACACTTTTCATGAAGCAGTTTGGTAGCACTGTTTTTGGGGAAATTGAGAAGGGATATTTTGAATTTCAATGAAGCCTATGGTGACAAAGGAAATATCCTCAGATTAAAACTAGAAAGAAGTTTTCTGAGAAATCGCTTTGTGATGTGTTAATTCATCTCACAGAGTTACATGATTCTTTTCATGGATAAGTTTGGTAGCACTGCTCTTGGGGAATCTGCAATGGGATATCTGGGAGCACATTGGAGCCCATGGTGACAAAGGAAATATCCTAAGACAAAAACCAAAAAGAAATTTTCTGAACAACTGCTTTGTGATGTGTGAATTCATCTCAGAGATTTACACCTTTCTTTTCATGGAGCAGTTTGCAAACACTATTTTCGTGGAATCTGCAAAGGGATATTCATGAGCACATTGAGGCCTTTTTTGAAAGAGGAAATATCCTCAGACAAGAACTAGAAAGAAGCTTTCTGAGAAACTCCTTTATGATTTGTGAATTAATCTCACAGTGTTACACAATTCTTTTCATGGAGCAGTTTGTTAGCACTGTTTTCTTGGAATCTACAATGGGATATTTTGGAGTGCATTGAGGCTTATGGTGAAAAAGGAAATATCCTAACATAAAAAACAGAAGGAAGCTTTCTGAGAAAGTACTTTGTGGTATGTTAATTCATCTCACAAAATTATCCATTTTTTCCCATGGTGCAGTTTGTTAGTACTGTTTTTGGGAATATGAGAAGGGATATTTTGGATTGCATTGAAGCCCATGGTGACAAATGAAATATCCTCGGATAAAAACTAGAAAGAAGCATTCTGAGAAACGTTTTTGGGATGTGTGAATTCACCTCACAGAGTTACACTGTTCTTTTCTTTGAGCAGTCTGCTAACACTGTTTTCGTGGAATCTGTAATAAGATATTTGGGAATGTATTGAAGCCTATGGTGTCAAAGGTAATATCCTCAGATAAAAATGGAAAAGAAGTTTTCAGAGAATCTGATTGTGATGGGTGAATTCATCTCACAGAGTTACACTGTTCTTTTCATTGAGCAGTTTGCTAAAACTATTTTCCTGGAATCTGCAATGGGATATTTCAGAGCGCATTGAAGTTTTGGTGACAAAGGAAATATCCTCAGACAAAAACTAGAAATAAACTTTATGACAAACTGCTTTCTTATTTGTGAATTCATCTCACAGAGTTACACCATTCTTTTCATGGAGCAGTTCAGTAGCTCTGTTTTTGTGGAATTGAGAAGTGATAGTTTGCATCGCATGGAAGCCTATAGTGAAACAAGATATATCCTCAGAAAAAAGCTGGAAAGAAGCTTTCTGAGAAACTGCTTTGTGATGTGTGAATTCATCTCACAGAGTAGCATGATTCTTTTTTTGGAGCAGTTTGGTAAAACCGTTTTTGTGGAATCTGCAATAGATTATTTGGGAGTGCAAGGAAGCCTATGGTGACCAAGGAAATATCCTCAGACAAAAAAACCATAAAGAAGCTTTCTGAGAAACTGCTTTGTGATGTGTGAATTCATCTCACAGATTTATACATTTCTTTTCATGGAGCAGTTTTCTAACACTATTTTCGTGGAATCTGCAAAGGGATATTCATGAGCACAATGAGGCCTGTGGTGAAAAAAGGAAATATCCTCAGACAAAAACTAGAAAGAAGGTTTCTTTGAAAAAGCTTTCTGATTTGTGAATTCATCTCACAGATTTACACGATGCTTTCCATGGAGCATTTTGGTAGCACTGTTTTTGGAGAATCCGAGAAGGGCTATTTTGGATTGTATTGAAGCCTATGATGAGAAAGGGAATATTGTCAGATAAAAAATAGATAGAAGTTTTCTGAGAAACTTCTTTGTGATGTGTGTATTCATCTTGCAGAGTAGCACAATTCTTTTCTTGGAGCAAGTTGCTAAAACTGTTTTTGTGTAATCTGCAAAGGGATATTTGGGAGCGCATTGAGGAATATAGTGAAAAAGGAAATATCCTCAGATAAAAACTAGAAAGAAGCATTCTGAGAAACAGTTTTGTGATGTGAGAATTCATCTCACAGAGTTAAACCACACTTTCATGAAGCCGTTTGGTAGCCCTGTTTTGGGGGAATTTGAGAAGGGATATATTGAATTGCATTGAAGCCTCTGATGACAAAGGAAATATCCTCATATAAAAGCTAGAAAGAAGCTTTCTGAGAAATTGCTTTGTGATGTGAGAATTCATCTCACAGAGTTACACCGTTCTTTTCATAGAGCAGTTTTATAACACTGTTTTCGTGGAATCTGCACTAGGATGTTTGGTAGCACATTGAAGCCTATGGAGACAAATTAAATATCCTCAGATTAAAACCAAAAAGAAGCTTTCTGTGAAACTGCTTTGTGATGTTTCAATTTATCTCACAGAGTTACACTGGTATTTTCATTGAGAAGTTTGTTAACACTGTTTTCTTGGAATCTGTAATGGGATATTTTGGAGCTCATTGAAGTTCAAGGTGACAAAGGAAATATCCTCAGACAAAAACTAGAGAGAAGCCTTCTGAGAAATTGCTTTGTGATGTGTTAGTTCTGTTCACAAAGTTTCACGATTCTTTTCATGGATCAGTTTGGTAGCAGTGTTTTTGGGGAATCTGAGAAGGGATATTTTGGATCACATTGAAGCCAATGGTGAGAAAGGACATATCCTCAGAGAAACACTAGAAAGAAGCTTTCAGGGAAACTTCATTGTGATGTGTGAATTCATCCACAGAGTTACACCTTCCTTTCCATTGAGCAGTTTGCTAACACTGTTTTCGTGGAATCTGCAAAGGGATATTTTGGCGCACATTGAAGTCTATGGTGAAAAGGAGATATCCTCAGATAAAAACTAGAAAGAAACTTTCCGAGAAATTTCATTGTGATGTTTGAATTCATCTCATAGAGTTCCACCTTTCTTTTGATGGAACAGTTTGCTAACACTGTTTTTGTGTAATCTGCAAGGGGATATTTGGGAGTGCATTGAAGCCTATGGTGAGAAACTAAATATCCTCAGATAAACATAGAAAGAATATTTTTAAGAAACTGCTTAGTGATGTGTGAATTCTTCTCACTGTGTTATACTGTTCTTTTCTCTGAACAGTTTGCTAACACTGTTTTCATGGAATCTGCAAAGTGATATTTGGGAGCTTATTGAGGCATATAGTGAAAAAGGAAATATCCTCACATAAAAACTAGAAAGAAGCTTTCTGAGAAACTGCTTTGTGATGTGTGAATTCATGTCACAGTGTGACACTGTTCTTTACATTGAGCAGTTTGCTAATACTGTTTTCGTGGAATTTGCAATGTTATATTTCTTAGCACATTTAAGTTTATGGTGACAAAGGAACTATTCTCAGACAGAAATTACAAAGCAGCTTTCTGAGAAAGTGCTTTGTGATTTGTGAATTAATCTCAGAGTTACACGATTCTTTTAATGGATCAATTTGGTAAAACAGTTTTTGGGGGACCTGAGAAGGGATATTTGGGATAGCATTGAAGCCTAGGGTGAAAAGGAAATATCCTCTGATAAATCTTTGTGATGTGTGAATTCATCTAGTGGAGCTACACCTTTCTTTTGATGGAGCAGTTTGCTAATATGGTTTTTGTGTAATCTCCAAGGGGAAATTTGGGAGTGAATTGAGGCCTATGGTGAAAAACTAAATATCCTCAGATAAACACTAGAAAGAAAGTTTCTGAGAAATTGCTTTGTGATGTGTGAATTCATCTCACCGTGTTACATTGTTCTTTTAACTGAGTAGTTTGCTAACTCTGTTTTCATGGAATCTGTAAAGTGATATTTGGGAACACATTGAGGCATATAGTGAAAAAGGAAATATCCTCACATAGGAACTAGAAGGAAGCTTTTTGAGAACCTCTTTGTGATGTGTTAATTCATCTCACAGCGTTACACTGTTCTTTTCATTGAGCAATTTGCTAGGACTGTTTTGTGGAATCTGCAATGTTATATTTCGGAGTGCATTTAAGCTTATGGTGACCAAGGAAATATCCTCAGACAAAAACTAGAAAGCAGCTTTCTGAGAAACTGCTTTGTGATTTCTGAATTAATCTCAGTGAGTTACACAATTCTTCTAATGGATCAGTTTGTTAGAACAGTTTTTGGGGAATCTGATAAGGGATATATGGGATAGCATTGAAGTCTATGGTGTAAAGAAAATATCCTCAGATAAAAACTAGAAAGAAGCTTTCTGAGAAAGTTATTTGCATTATGTGAACTCATCTCACAGAGTTACACCATTATTTTCATTGTGCCATTTGATAACACTGTTTTGGTGGAATCTACATATGGGTATTTTGGAGCGCATTGAAGGTTAAGGTGACAAAGGAAATATCTTCATATAAAAACTAGAAAGACGCTTTCTGAGGAAATGCTTTCTGATGTGCTAATTCTTGTCACAGAGTTACAGGATTCTCTTCATGGAGCAGTTTGGTAACATTGTTTTTGTAGAATCTGAGAAGGGACATTTTTGGATTGCTTTGAAGCCTATGGTGAAAAAGGAAATATCCTCAGATAAAAACTGGAAAGAAGCTTCCTGAGAAAGTTCTTTGTGACATGTGAATTCATCTCAGAGAGTTACACCTTTCTTTCATGGAGCAGCTTTCTGACACTGTTTTCGTGGAATCTGCAAAGGAATATTTGTTACCACATTGTGGCCTATAGTGAAAAAGGGGGTATCCTCATATAAAAACTAGAAAGAAGCTTTCTGTAATACTGCTTTGTGATGTGTGAATTCAACTCACAGAATTACACCATTCTTTCCATTGTTCAATTTGCTAATGCTGTTTTTTTGGAATGTGCAATGGGATATTCTGGAGTGCATTGAATCTTATGGTGACAAAGGAAATATCCTGAGACAAAAATTAGAAAGAAGGTCTCTGAGAAACTGTTCTGTGATTTGTGAATTTATCTAACAGAGTTACATCTTCTTTTCACAGAGCAGTTTGCTAACACTGGTTTCATAGAACCTGCAAAGGGATATTTTGGAGCGCATTGAGGCCTATGGTGAAAAGGAGATATCCTCAGATAAAAACTAGAAAGAAGCTTTCTGAGAAATTTCATTGTGATGTTTGAATTCATCTCATAGAGTTCCACCTTTCTTTTGATGGAGCAGTTTGCTAACACTGTTTTCGTGTAATCTGCAAGGGGATATTTGGGAGTGCATTGAGCCCTATGGTGAGAAACTAAATATCATCAGATAAACATAGAAAGAAGATTTTTGGGAAACTGCTTAGCGATGTGTGAATTCTTCTCACAGTGTTACACTGTTCTTTTCATTGAGTACTTTGATATTACTGTCTTTATGGAAACTGCAACAGGATATTTGGGAGCGCATTGAAGCCTATGGTGAAAAAGGAAATATCCTCAGATAAAAATCAAAAAGAAGCTTTCTGAGAGACTGCTTTGTGATGTGTGACTTCATCTCACAGAGTTACATGATTCTTTTCATTGAGAAGTTTACTAACACTGTTTTCTTGTAATCTGCAATGGGATATTTCGGAGTGCACGAAAGCTTACAGTGACAACGGAAATTTCCTCAGGCAAAAACTAGAAAGAAGATTCCTGAGAAACTTCTTTGTGATTTGTGAATTCATCTCAAAGAGTTACACCATTCTTTTCATGGAGAAGTTTGATATCACTGTTTTTGGGGAATCTGAGAAGGGATATTTTACATGGCATTGAAGCCTATGGTGACAAAGGAATTATCCTCAGATAAAAACTAGAAAGAAGCTTTCTGAAAAACTGTTTCATGATGTGTGAATTCATAGCACAGAGTTACACCTTTCTTTTCATGCAGCCGTTTGCTAACAGTTTTCTTGGAATCTACAAAGGGATATGTGGGAGCGCATTGAGGCCTATGGTGAAAAACTAAATATCCTAAGATAAAAACCAGAAAGAAGCTTTCTGAGAAACTACTTTGTGATTTGTGAATTGTTCTCAGAGAGTTACACCACTCTTTTCGTGGATGAGTTTGGTAGCACTGTTTTTGGGGAATCTGAGAAGGGATAATTTGTATCACATTGAAGCCTATGGTGACAGCGGGAATATCCTCAGATAAAATACGGAAAGAAGCTTTGCAAGAAACTTCTTGGTGTGAATTTATTTCACAGAGTTACACCTTTCTTTTCATGGAGCAGTTTGCTAACTCTGTTTTCTTGGAATCTGCAGTGGAATGATTTGGAGTGCAATGAAGCTTATGGTGACAAACGAAATACACTCATATAAAAATTAGAAAGAAGGCTTCTGAGAAACCGCATGTGATGTTTGAATTCATCTCACAGAGTTACACTGTTCTTTTCATTGAGCAGTTTCTAAAGCATGTTTTCATGGTAGATGCAATGGAATATTTAGGAGCACTTTGAAGCTTATGGTGACAAACGAAATATCCTCAGACAAAAACTAGAAAGAAGCTTTCTGAGAAAATACTTTGTGATGTCTTAATTCATCTCACAGAGTTACAAGATTCTATTCATGGATCAGTTTGGTAGCACTGTTTTTGGGGAATCTGATAAGAAGTGTTTTGGATCACATTGAAGCCTATGGTGACGAAGGAAATCTCCTCAGATAAAAACTAGAAAGAATCTCTCTGAGAAACTACTTGGTGATGTGTGAATTCCTCTCTCAGAGTTTCAGCTTTCTTTTCATGGAGCAGTTTGCTAACACAGTTTTCATATAATCTGCAAGGGGATATTTGGGAGCACATAGAGGCCTGCGGTGAAAAAGGAAGTATTCCCAGAGTAAAACTGGAAAGAAACTCTGAGAAACTGCTTTGTGATGGTTGAATTCAGCTCACAGAGTTGCACCATTATTTTCCTTGAACTGTTTGTTAACACTGTTCTCGAGGAATGTGCAATAGGATGTTTGAGAGCACATTGAAGCCTTTGGTGAAAGTGTAAATATTCTAAGATAAAAACTAGAAAAAAGTTTTCTGACAAAGTTCTTTGTGAAGTATGAATTCATCTCACAGTGTTACGCCTTACTTTTCATGGAGCAGTTTACTACCACAGTTTTCATGGAATCTACAAAGGGATATTTGGGAGCATATTGAGGACTATGAAGAAAAAGGAAATATCTTCAGAAAAAAGGTAGAAAGAAACTTTCTGAGAAACTGTTTTGTGATGTGTGAATTCATCTCACAAAGTTACACGTTCTTTTTATTGAGCAGTTTGCTAACACTGTTTTTGTGGAATGTGAAATAGGGTATTCAAGAGCACATTGAAGCCTATGGAGAAAAGGAAATATCCTCAGACAAAAACTAGAAAGAACCTTTCTGAGAAACTACTTTCTGATTTGTGAATTCATCTCACAGAGTTACACCTTTCTTGTCATGGAGCAGATTTTTAGTACTGATTTTGGGAAATCTGAGAAGGGATAATTACGATGGCATTGAAGCCTATGGTGACAAAAGAAACACCTCAGATGAAAACTAGACAGAAGCTTTCCTAGAAACTGCTTTGTGATGCTTGAATTCATCTCACAGAGTTACACCATTCTCTCCATGGAGTCGTTTGCTAACACTGCTTTCATGGAATCTGCAAAGGGATATTTGAGAGCACATTGAGGCATATAATGAAAAAAGAACTATCCTCTGAATAAAAATTATAAGGAAGTTTTCTGAGAAACTGCTTTGTGATGTGTGACTTCATCTCACACAGTTACACCAATCTTTTCATTGAGCAGTTTGTTAACACGTTTTTCTTGAAATCTGCAATGGGATATTTGAGATCGCTTTGAGGCCTATGGTGAAAAAGGAAATATTCTCTGATAAAAACTAGAAAGAAGCTTTCTGTGAAACAGCTTTCTGATGTGTGAATTCATCTCACTGAGTTACACGATTCTTTTCTTGGAGCAGTTTGGTAGCATTCTTTTTGGGGAATCTGTGAAGGGATATTTTGGATCTCATTGAAGCCTATGTTGACAAATTAAATATCCTCAGATAAAAACTAGAAAGACGCTTTCTGGGAATGCTCTTCTTGATGTGTGAATTCATCTCACAGAGTTACATCTTTCTTTTCCTGGAGCAGTTTGCTAACACTGTTTTCATGGAATCTGCAATGGGATATTCTGGAGCCCTTTAATGCCTACAGGGAAAAATGAACTTTCCTCAGATAAAAACTAGAAAGAAGCCTTCTGAAAAACAGTTTTGTGATGTGTGAATTCATCTAACAGAGTTTCACCATTCTTTTCATTGAGGAGTGTGATAACACAGTTTACCTGCAATCTGCAATAGGATATATGAGAGTGCGTTGAAGCCTATGGGGTCAGGAAATATCCACAGATAAGTCCAAAAAGAAGCTTTCTGTGAAACTGCTTTGTGATATGTGAACTCACCTCACAGAGTTACATCATTCTTTTCATTGAGAAGTTTGCTAACACTTTTTTCAATTAATCTGCTATGGAATATTGGGGAGCGCATTGATTAATATGGTGAAAAAGGAAATATACTCAGATAAAAACTAGAAAGAAGTTTTCTGAGAAACATCTTTGCAATATGTGAATTCATCTCACAGAGTTACACCATTTTTCTCATGTAACAGTTTGGTAGCACTGTTTTTGGGGAATCTGAGAAGGGATATTTTGGGTCACATTGAAGCCTATGGTGACAAAGGAAACATCCTCAATTAAAAACTAGAAAGAAGATTTCTGAGAAACTGCTTTGAGATGTGTGAATTCATCTCACAGAGATATACTGTTATTTTCATTGAACAGTTTGATAACACTGTTTTCTTGGAATATACAATAGAATATTTGGGAGCGCATTGAAGTCTATTGTGACAAAGGAAATATCCTCAGATCAATACCAAAAAGAAGCTTTCTGTGAAACTGTTTTGTGATGTGTCAATTCACCTCACAAAGTCACACAATTCCTTTCATTGACAAATTTGCTAACAGTTCTTTCCTGGAATCTGCAATGGGATATTCCAGAGCTCATTGACGAATATGGTGAAAAAGGAAATTTCCTCAGATAAAAGCTGAAAAGAAGCTTTCTGAGAAAGTGCTTTGTTATGTGTCAATTCATCTCACAGAGTTACACCATTCTTTTCATGGAGCAGTTTTGTAGCACTGTTTCTGGGTAGACTGAGAAGGGATATTTTGGATTGCATTGAAGCCTAAGGTGACAAAGGAAATATTCTTAGATTAAAACTAGACAGAAATTTTCTGAGAAACTTCGTTGTGATGTGTGTATTCATCTCACAGAATAACACCATTCTTTCCATGGAACAGTTTGCTAACACTGTTTTCATGTAACCTACAAAGGGATATTTGGGAGCCAGTTGAGGCCTATGGTGAAAAAGGAAATATTCTCAGAAAAAAACTAGAAAGAATCTTTCTGAGAAACTGTTTTGTGATGTGTGAATTCATCTCACAGGTTACACCACTCTTTTCGTGGAGAAGTTTGGGAGCACTGTTGTTTGGGAATCTGTGAAGGGATATTTTGAATCACATCGAAGCCTGTGGTTACAAAGGAGATATCCTTGGATAAAAACTAGAAAGAAGGTTTCTGAGAAAGTTCTTTGTTGTGTGTGAATTCATCTCACAGAGTTACACCGTTCTTTTCATTGAGAAGTTTTCTAACACTTTTTTCGTGTAATCTGCAATGGGATATTGTGGAGAGCACTGAGGAATATGGAGATAAAGGAAATATCCACAGATAAAGTATAGAAAGAAGCAGTCTGAGGAACAGTTTTGTTATGTGTGAATTCATATCACAGAGTCACACCTTTCTTTTCATGGAAGAGTTTGCTTATACTGTTTTCATGAAATCTGCAAAGGGATATTTGGGAGTGCACTGAGGCCTAGGAAATACCCTTAGATAAGAAGCTTGCTGACAAACTGCTTTGTGATTTGTGAATGCATTGCACAGAGTTACACGATTCTTTTCATGGAGCAATTTTTTAGCACTGTTTTTGGAGAATCTGAGAAGGGATAATTTGGATCGCATAGAAGACTATGGTGACAAAGGAAATATCCTCACATAAAGTCTAAAAAGAAACTTTCTGAGAAACTTTCTTGTACTTTGTGAATTCATCTCACAGAGTTACACCGCTCTTTTCATTGAGAAGTTTGCTAACACTTTTTTCATGGAATCTGCAATGGGATGTTATGGAGCACATTGAGGCCGATGGTGAAAAAGGAAATATCCTCAGATAAAAACTAGAAAGAAGCTTTCAGAGAAACTGCTTTCTGTTGTGTGAATTCACCTCAGAGAGTTACACCATTCTTTTCATGGAGCAGATTGGTATCACTGCTTTTGGGGAATTTGAGAACAGATATTTTGGATCGTGTTGAAGCCCATGGTGACAAAGGTAATATCTTCCAAAAAACAAAAACAAAAAACAAAAAACAAGAAAGAAGCCTCTGAGAAATTTCCTTGTGATGTGTGAATTCATCTCACAGAGTTCCACCTTTCTTTTCATGGAAGAGTTTGCAAACACTGTTTTCACGGAATCTGCAAAGTGATGTATGGGAGCATAATGAGGCCTATGATGTAAAAGGAAATATCCTCAGATAAAAACTGGAAAGAAGCTATCTGAGAAACTAACTCCAGATGGGTGAATTCATCTCACAGAGATACACTGTTGTTTTCATTGAACAGTTTGATAACACTGTTTTCATGGAATCTGAAATAGGATATTTGGGAGCACATTGAAGCCTATGGTGACAAAGTACATATCCTCTGATAAAAACCGAATAGAAACTTTCTGATAAACTGCTTTGTGATGTGTGAATTTATCTCACAGATTTATACCTTTCTTTTCATGGAGGAGTTTTCTAACACTTTTTTTCTGGAATCTGCAAAGGGATATTCACGAGCGCATTGAGGTCTATGGTGATAGAGGAAACATACTCAGAAAACAACTAGAAAGAAGCTTTCTGAGAAAGTGCTTTGTGATGTGTGAAATCATCTCACAGAAGTACACCTTTCTTTTCAATGAGGAGTTTGATAACAGTGTTTTCATGGAATATGCAGTAAGATATTTGGGAGTGCATTGAAGCCAATGGTGACAAACGAACTATCCTCAGATAAAAGTCAAAAAGAAGCTTTCTGTGAAATGGCTTTGTGATTTTTGAATTCATCTTGTACAGTTACACCGTTCTTTTCACTGAGAAGTTTGCTAACAATTTTTTTGATTATTCTGCAATGGGATATTTGAGAGCACCTTGAGGAATATGGTGAAAATGGTAATATCCTCAGATAAAACTAGAAAGAAGGTTTCTGAGAAACAGCATTGTAGTATGTAAATGCATCTCACAGAGTTACACCTTTCTTTTCATGGAGCAGTTTGCTAACACTCTTTTCGTGGAATCTGCAGAGGGATATTTAGGAGTGCACTGAAGCCTATAGAGAAAAAGGAAATATTCTCGTACAAAGGTAGGAAAAATCTTTCCAAGAAGCTGTCTTGTGATATGTGAATTCATCTCACAGAGTTCCACCATTCTTTTCATGGAGCAGTTTGCAAACACTGTTTTCTTGGAATCTGCAATGGGATATTCCAGAGCTCATTGAGGCCTATAGTGAAAAAGGAAATATCCTTAGATAAAAACTAGAAAGAAGCTTTCTGAGAAACAGTTTTGTGATATTTCAATTAATCTTACAGAATTACACCGTTCTCTTCATTGAGAAGTTTGATAACACTGTTTTCCTGGCATCTGCAATAGGATATTTGGGAGTGCATTGAAGCCTCTGGTGACAAAGGAAATATCCTCACACAAAAAACAAAAAGACGCTTTGTGAGAAACTGCTTTGTGATGTGTGAATTCATCTTACAGATTTACACCTTCCTTTTCATGGAGCAGTTTGCTAACACTATTTTCCTGGAATCTGCAAAGGGATGTTCGCGAGCGCATTGAGGCAAAAGGTGAAAAATGAAATATCCTCAGACGGAAACTAGAAAGAAGCTTTCTGAGAAACTGCTTTGTGATTTGTGAATTCACCTCACAGAGTTACACAATTCTTTTCATGGAGCAGTTTGGAAGCACCGTTTTTGGGGAATCTGAGAAGGGATATTTTGGATCGCACTGAAACCTATGGTGCAAAAGGAAATAATCTCAGATAAAAGCTAGAAAGAAGCTTTCTGGGAAACTTCTTTATGATGTATGAA
Source organism: Macaca thibetana thibetana (assembly GCF_024542745.1). Lineage (NCBI taxonomy): Eukaryota > Metazoa > Chordata > Mammalia > Primates > Cercopithecidae > Macaca > Macaca thibetana. The sequence continues at coordinate 184,853,716 of NC_065580.1, read as the reverse complement.
TTCATCTCACAGAGTTACACAGTTCTTTAAATTGCATAGTTTCGTTACACTGTTTTCTTGGAATCTGCAATCTGATATTTTGGAGCACATTGAAGCTTATGGAGTCAAAGGAAATATCCTCGTATAAAAACTAGAAAGAAGCTTTCTGAGCAACTGTTTTGTGATTTGTGAATACATCTCACAGAGTTACATGATTTCTTTTGTGGATCAGTTTGGCAGCACTGTTTTTGGGGAATCTGAGGAAGGATATTTTGGATCACATTGAATCCAAGGGTGACAGAGGAAACATCCTTAGATAAAAATGAGAAAGAAGCTTTATGAGAAAGTTCATTGTGATGTGTGAATTCATCTAACAGAGCTGCACCTTTCCTTTCATGGAGCAGTTTGCTAACACTGTTTTCATGGAATCTGCAAAGGGACATTTGGGAGTGCAGTGAGGCCTATAGTAAAGAAGCAAACATCCTCAGATAAAAACTAGAAAGAAACTTTCTGAGAAAGTTCATTGTGATGCGTGAATTCATCTCACAAAGGTAAACCTTTCTTTTCATGGAGCAGTTTGCTAACACTGTTTTCCTGGAATCTGCAAAGGGATCTTTGGGTGCGCATTGAGGCATATGGTGAAAAAATAATATCCTCAGAAAAAAATTAGAAAGAAGCTTTCTAAGAAAGTGCTTTATGATTTGTGAATTTGTCTCACAGAGTTACGTTGTTCTTTTAATAGATAAGTGTGCTATCTCTCTTTTTTTGGAATCTTCAATGGGATACTTCGGAGCACATTGAAACGTGGTGAAAATGGAAATATCCTCATATAAAAACTAGAAAGAATTTTCTTGAGAAACCGCTTTGTGATTTGTAAATTCATCTCACAGACATACACGATTCTTTTCATGGATCAGTTTGGTACCACTGTTTTTGGGGAGTTTGAGAAGTGATGTTTTAGATTGCCTGGAAGCCTATGGTGACAAAGGAAATGTATTCATATGAAAACTAGAAAGAAGCTTTCTGAGAAAGTTCTTTGTGATGTGTTTTTTCATGTCACAGAGTTACACCTTTCTATTCATGGAGCAGTTTTCTAACACTGTTTTCATGGAATCTGCAAAGGTACATTTGGGAGTCATTGAGGCCTATAGTAGAAAGAGAAATATCCTGAGATAAAAACTAGAAAGAAGCTTTCTGAGAAGCTGCTGTGTGATGTGTGAATTCATCTCACAGAGTTACACCTTGCTTTTCATTGAGCAGTTTGATAACACTGTTTTCATGGAATCTGAAATAGGATATTTGGGAGCGCAGTGAAGCCTATGGTGACAAAGGAAATATCCTCAGATAAAATCTATAAAGAAACTTTCTGAGGAACTTCTTTGTGATGTGTGAATTCATCTCACAGTGTTACACCTTTCTTTTCATGGAGAAGTTTGGTCGTACTGTTTCTGGGGAATTTGAGAAGGGATAATTTGAATTGCATTCAAGCCTATGGTGACAAAGGAAATATCCTCAGATGAGTAATAGAAAGAAGCTTTCTGAGAAAATGCTTTGTGTTGTGTGAATTCATCTCACAGAATTACATGATTCTTTTCTTGCAGCAGTTTGGTAACACTGTCTTCGTGGAATCTGCAAAGGGATATATGGGAGCACTTTGAAGCCGATGGTGACAAAGGAAATATCCTAGGATAAAAACCAAAAAGAAGCTTTCTGATAAGCTGCCTTGTGATGTGTGAATTCATGTCACAGAGTTACATTGTTCTTTTCATTGAGCAGTTTTCTCACACTGTATTCTGGAATCTGTAATGGGACATATCGGAGAACATTGAAGCTTATGGTGACAAAAGAAATATCCTCAGACAAAAACTCTGAAGAAACTTTCTTAGAAACTGCTTTGTGATTTGTGAATTAATCTCACAGAGTTACACGATTCTTTTCATGTAGCAGTTTGGTAGCACTGTTTTTTTGGAATCCGAGAAGGGATATTTTGGATCGCATTGAAGCCAAGGGTGACAAATAAAATATTCTCAGACAAAAACTAGAAGGAAGCCTTCTGAGTAACTTCTTTGTTTGTGTGAATTCATCTCACAGAGTTACACTGCTCTTTTCATTGAGCGGTTTACTAACACTCTTTTCCAGGAATCTGCAAGGGGATATTTTTAGAGACTCAAGGCCTATCTTGAAAAAGGAATTATCCTCAGATAAAAACTAGTAAGAATCATTCTGAGAAACTGTTTTGTGATGTGTGAATTCATCTCACGGAGTTACACTGTACTTTTCATGCAGCAGTTTGCTAACACTGTTTTCTTGGAAACTGCAGTGGGATACTTTGGAGCGCATTGAAGACTACGGTGACAAAGGAAATATCCTCAGATAAAAAAACCAAAAAAATATGCTCTCTGAGAAACTGCTTTGTGATGTGTGAATTCATATCACAGAGTTACACCTTTCTTTTCATGGAGGAGTTTTGTAACACTGTTTACGTGGAATCTGCAAAGGGATATTTGTGAGTGCACTGAGGCCTATAGTGAAAAAGGAAATATCCTCAGATAAAAATGAGAAAGAAGCATTCTGAGAAACGGCTTTGGGTTGTTTTAGTTCATCTCACAGAGTTGCATGATTCTTTTCATGGATCATTTGGTAAAGCTGTTTTGGGGGGATCAGAGAAGGCATATTTTGGAATGCATTGAAACCTGTGTTGAGAAGGGAAATATCCTAAGAATTAAACTAGAAAGAAGTTTTCTGAGAAAGCAGTTTGTGATTTGTGAACTCATCTCATAGAGGTACATGGTTCTTTTCACTGATCAATTTGAAAACACTGTTTTTGTGGAATCTGCAATAGGATATTTGGGAGTGCATTAAAGCCTATGGTGACATAGGAAAAATCCTCAGATAAAAACTCAAAAGAAGCTTTCTGAGAAACTGCTTTGTGATGTGTGAATTCATCTCACAGAGTTACACTATTCTTCTCATTGAGCAGTCTCCTAACACTCTTTTTGTGGAATCTGAAAATGGATATTTTGGAGCAAATTGAGGCCTATGTTGAAAAAGGAATTATCCTCAGATAAAAACTAGAAGGAAGATTTCTGGGAAACTGCTTTGTAATGTGTGAAATCACCTCACAGAGTTACACTGTACTTTTCACTCAGGAGTTTGCCAACACTGTTTTCTTGGAATCTGCAGTGGGATATATCAGAGCACATTGAAGATTATGGTGACAAAGGGAATATCCTCAGATAAAAACCAAAAATAAGCTTTCTTAGAAAATACTTTGTGATGTGTGAATTCATCTCACAGAGTTATACCATTCTTTTCATTGAGTAGTTTGCTAACACTTTTCTCGTTTAATCTGCAGTCTAATATAAGGGCACACATTCAGGAACATAGTGACAAAGGAAATATCCTCAGATAAAAACTAGAAATAAGATTTGTGAGAAACTTCTTTGTGATGTGTGCATTCATCTCAGAAAGTTACACACTCATTTTCATGAATCAGTTTCCTAACATTGTTTTCATTTGATCTGCAAAGGGATATTTTGAAGCACTTTGAGGCCTATAGTGAAAAAGGAAATCTCATCAGAAAAAATGGAGAAAGGAGCTTTCTGAGAAACTGCTTTGTGATGTGTGAATTCATCTCACAGAGTTATACCATTCTTTACATTGAGCAGTATGATAACACGGTTTTCGTGGAATCTGCAATAGGATATTTGGGAGTGTTTTGAAGCCTATGGAGACAAATGAATTATCCTCTGATAAAAACTAAAAGATGCTTTCTGAGAAACTGCTTTGTGATGTGTGAATTCATCTCATAGAGTTACACTGTTCCTTTAATTGAGCTGTATGCTAACACTGTTTCCTTTGAATCTGCAATGGGATATTTCAGTGCACATTGAAGCTTACTGAGACAAAGGAAATATCCTCAGACAAAAACTGGAAAGAAGTTTTCTGAGAAACTGCTTTGTGGTGTGTTAATTCATCTCACAGAGTTACACGATTCTTTTCATGGCGCAGTTTGGTAGTACTCTTTTTGGGGAATCTGAGAAAGGATGTTTTGGATCATATTGAAACCTGTGTTGAAAAGGAAATATCCTCAGATAAATCTAGAAAAAAGCTTTCTGAGAACGTTCCTTGTGATGTGTGACTTTATCTCACAGAGTTACAACTTTCTTTCCATGGAGCAGTTTGCTAAACTGTTTTCATGTAATCTTCAAGGGGATATTTAGGAGCGCATTGAGGCCAATTGTGAAAAACTAAATGTCCTCAGATAAAAACAAAAAAGATGCGTTCTGAGAAACTGCTTTGTGATGTGTGAATTCATCTCACAGTGTTACACTTTTCTTTTCATTGAGCGGTTTGCTAACAATGTTTTCTTGGAATCTGCAATGGTATAGTTCGGAGCGAATTGAGGCCTATGTTGGAAATGGAATTATCCTCAGATAAAAAGTAGAAAGAAGCATTCTAGGAACCTGCTTTGTGATGTGTGAATTCATCTCGTGGAGTTACACTGTACTTTTCACTCAGCAGTTTACTAACACTGTTTACTTGGAATCTGCAGTGGGATACATTGGAGCACTTGAAGATTATGGTAACAAAGGAAATATCCTCAGATAAAAACCAAAAATAAGCTTTCTGAGAAACTGCTTTGTGATGTGTGAATTCATGTCACAGAGATACACCATTCTTTTCATTGAGAAGTTTGCTAACATTTTTGTCGTTTAATCTGCAATGGGATACTCAGGCTCAAATTCAGGAATATAGTGAGAAAGGAAATATCCTCAGGAAAAAACTAGAAACAAGCTTTGTGAGAAACAGCTTTGTGATGTGTGAATTAATCTCACAGAGTTACACCACTGTTTTCATTGAGCAGTTTGGTAGCACTGTTTTTGGGGAATCTGTGAAGGGATATTTTGAATTGCATTGAAGACTAAGGTGACAAAGGAAATATCCTCAGACAAAAACTAAAAGGAAGCTTTCTGAGAAAGTTATTTGTGATGTGTTAATTCATCTCACAGAGGTACACCTTTCTTTGCATGGGGCAGTTTTCTAACCCTGTTTACATGGAACCTACAAAAGGATATTTGTGAGCACATTGAGGCCTAGAGTGAAAAAGCAAATATCCTCAGATAAAAACTAGAAAGAGGATTTCTGAGAAATTGCTTTGTGATGTGGTAATTCATCTCACAGTGTTGCACAATTCTTTTCATGGATCATTTGGTAACATCGTTTTTGAGGAATCTGAGAAGGCATATTTAGGGTCACATTGAAGCCTGTTTTGACAAAGGAAATATCCTCAAAAAAAAAAAAACTAGACAGAAGTTTTCTGAGAAAGTAGTTTGTGATGTGTGAATGCATCTAACACAGTTACATGGTTCTTTTCACTGAGCAGTTAGATAATGTTGTTTTTGTGGAATCTGCAATAGGATATTTGGGAGCACATTAAAGCCTATGGTGATGTAGGTAATATCTTCAGAGAAAAAGAAAAAATAAGCTTTCTGAAAACTGCTTTGTGATATGTGAATTCATCTCACAGACTTACACTGTTCTTTTCATAGAGCAGTTTGCTAACATTGTTTTCTTGCAATCTGCAATGGGATATTTCAGAGCACATTGAAGCTTATGATGGCAAGGAAATATCCTCACACAAAAACTAGAAAGATGCTTTCTGAGAAACTGCTATGTGATTTGTGACTTCATCTCACATAGTTACACGATACTTTTCATGGAGCAGTTTGGCAGCATTGTTTTTGGGGAATCTGAGAAGGGATATTTTGGATAACACTGGAGCCTGGGTTGACAAAGGAAATATCCTCATATAAAAATTAGATAGAAACTTTCTGAGAAACCGATTTGGGATGTGTTAATTCATCTCACAGAGTGACATGATTCTTTTCATGGATCTGATTGGTAGCACAGTTTTTGGGAATCTGAGAAGAGATATTTTGGATGACATTGAAGCCTAAGGTGACAAAGAAATTATCCTCAGATAAAAACTAGAAAGAAGCTTTCTGAGAAACTTCCTTGTGATGTTTGAATTCATCTCACAGAGTTACACCTTTCCTTTTATTTAGCCATTTTCTAGCACAGTTTTCTTGGAATCCACAATAGGATATTTTGGAGTACATTCAACTTTTGGGTGACAAGGAAAATATCCTCAGACAAAAACTAGAAAGAAGCGTTCTGAAAAACTGCTTTGTGATTTGTGAATTCGTTTCACAGAGCTACACGATTCTTTACCTGGAGCAGTTTGCTAGCACTGTTTTTATGAAATCTTCAAAGGGATATTCAGGAGCTCCTCAAGGCCTATGGTGAAAAAGGAAATAACTTCAGATAAAAACTGGGGAGAATATCCTCAGATAAAAATCAGAAAGAAGATTTTTGAGAAACCGCTTTGTGTTGTGTGAATTCATCTCACAAGGTTACACGAGTCTTTTCTTGCACCAGTTTTTAAACACAGTTTGTGTGGAAACTGCAATAGGATATTTGGGTGCACATTGAAGCCTATGGTGACAAAGGAAATATTCTCAGATAAAAACTAGAAAAGAAGCTTTCTGAGAAAGTTCTTTGTGATGTGCGAATTCGTCTCACAGAGTTACCCCTCTCTTTTCATTTATCAGTTTGGTAACACTGTTTTTGTGGAATCTGCAAGGGGATATTAGGGAGTGCATTGAGGTCTATGGTGAAATAGGAAATATCCTCTGATAAAAACTAGAAAGCCTCTTTCTGAGAAACTGCCTTGTGATGTGTGAATTCATCTTACAGGGTCACACCGTTCTTTTCATTGAACAGTTTGATAACACTGTTTTCGTGAAATCTGCAATAGGATCTTTTGGAGTGCATTTAAGCCTGTGGTGACAAAGTAAATATCCTCAGATAAAAACCAAAAATAACCTTTTTTTTTTTTTTTGGAGACGGAATCTGATCTGTTTCCCAGGCTGGAGTGCAGTGGCACGATCTCGGCTCACTGCAAACTCTGTCTCCTGGGTTCACGTCATTCTCCTGCCTCAGCCTCCCAAGTAGTAGGGACTACAGGCACCCACCACCATACCATATGAATTTTTTCTATTTTTAGTAGAGACTAGATTTCACCATGATAGCCAGGATGGTCTCGATCTCCTCACATCATGATCTACCCGCCTCGGCCTCCCAAAGTGCTAGGATGACAGACATGAGTCACTGCACTTGGCCTACACCATTCTTTTCAATGAGAAGTTTGCTAACACTTTTTTTGTGAAATCTGCATTGGGATATTCAGGAGCACGTAGAAGAATATGGTGAAAAAGAAAATATCCTCACATAAAAACTAGTAAGAAGCTTACTGAGAAACAGCTTTGTGATGTCTGAATTCATTTCACAGAGTTACACCATTTTTTTTCATGTAGCAGTATGGTAGCACTGTTGTTGGTGAATCTGCAATAGGATATTTGGAAGCACATTGAAGCCTATGGTGACAATGGAAATGTCCTCAGACAAAAACCAAAAAGAAGCTTTCTGAGAAACTGCTTTGTGATGTATGAATTCAAATCACTAATTACACCTTTCTTTTCATGGAGCACTTTGGTAACACTATTTTTGTGGCATCTACGAAGGGATATTAGTGAGTGCATTGAGGCCTATGGTGAAAAAGGAAATATCCCCCGATAAGAACTAGAAAGAAGCTTTCAGAGAAACTGCTTTGTGATTTGTGAATTTATCTCACAGAGTTATAAGCCACTTTTAATGGAATAGTTAGGTAGCACTGTTTTTGGGAAATGTGAGAAGAGATATTGTGGATAGCAATGAAGCCAAGGTGACAAAGGAAATATCCTCAGATAAAAACCAGAAAGAAGCTTTCTGAGAAAATGCTTTGTGATGTGTGAATTCATCTCACAGAGGTACACCTTTCCTTTCATGGAGCAGTTTGGTAACACTTTTTTCATGGCATCTCCAATGGTATATTTATGAGCACGTTGAGGAATATAGTGAAAAAGGAAATATCCTCATATAAAAACTAGTAAGAAGCTTACTGAGAAACAGTTTTGTGACATGTGAATTCATTTCAGATTTACGTCACTCTTTTCATGGAACAGTATGGTACAATAGGATATTTGGGAGCTCATTGAAGCCAAGGTGACAAAGGTAATATCCTCAGACAAAAACCAAAAAGAAGCTTTCTGAGAAACTGCTTTCTGATGGGTGAATTCATCTCACAAATTTATACCTTTCTTTTCCTGGTGCAGATTGCTAACATTATTTTCGTGGAATCTTCAAAGGGATGTTTGTGAGCACATTAAGGCCTATGGGGAGAAAGGAAATATCCTCAGACAAAAACTAGAAAGAAACTTTCTGAGAAACTACTTTGTGATTTGTGAATTCATCTCACAAAGTTGCACCATTCTTCTCATGGAGCCATTTGGTAGCACTGTTATTTGAGAATCTGAGAAGGGATGTTTTGGATCATTTTGAGAATGACTTGAGGCCTATGGTGAAAAAGGAAATATCCTCAGATAAAAACTAGAAAGAAGCTTTCTGAGAAATTGCTTTGTGATATATGAATTTACCGCACAGAGTTACACTGTTCTTTTCATTGAACAGTTTGTCAACACTGTTTTCGTGAAATCTGCAAAAGGATATTTGGAAGCACATTGAGGCGTATAGCAAAAAAGGAAATATCCCCAGATAGAAACTAGAAAGAAGCTTTCTGAGAAACTGCTTTGAGATGTGTAAATTCATCACACACAGTTACACCATTCTTTTCAAGGAGCAGTTTGATAACACTGTCTTCATGGAATCCACAATAGGATATTTGGGAGCACATTGAAGTCTTTGGTGACAAAGGATATATCCTCTGGTAAAAACCAAAAGGAAGCCTTCTGAGAAACTGCTTTCTGATGTGTGAATTCATCTGACAGAGTTACAATGTCCTTTTCATTCAGTAGTTTGCTAGCCCTGTTTTCTTGGAATCCACAAGGGGATGTTTCGGAGCTCATTGAAGCTTATATTGACAAAGAAAATGTCCTCAGACAAAAAATAGAAAGAAGCTTTCTGAGATACTGATTTCTGATTCATGAATTCCTCTCACAGAGTTACACTTTTCTTTTCAAGGAGCAGTTTGGTATCACTGTTTTTGGGGAATCTGAAAAGGGATATTTCAGATCATCTTGAAGCCTATGTTGACAAAAGAAAAGTCCTCAGATAAAAACTAGAAAGAAGCTTTCTAAGAAAATTCTTTGTGATATGTGAATTCATCTCACAGAGTTACACGATTTTTTTCATGGAGCAAATTGGTAGCACTGTTTTTAGGGAATCTGAGAAGGGATATTTTGGATCACATTGAAGCCTTTGGTGACAAATGAAATATCCTCAGACAAAAACTATAATGAAGTTTTCTGAGAAGTTCTTTTGATGACTGAATTCATCTCACAGAGTTACACCTTTCTTTTCATGGATCAGTCTGGTAACACTATTTTCAAGGAATCTGCACAGGGATATTTGGGATCTCATTGAGGCCAATAGTGAAAAAAGAAATATCTTCAGACAAAAACTAGAAAGAAGCTTTCTGAGAAATTGCTTTGTGATTTGTGAATTCATCTCACAGATTTACAGGATTTTTTTCATGGAGCAGTTAGGTAGCACTGTTTTTGGGGAATCTGAGAAGGGATATTGTGAATTGCCTTGAAGCCTATGGTGATAAAGGAAATATCCTCAGATAAAATCTAGAAAGAAGCTTTCTGGGAGACCACTTCATAGGGTGTCAATTCATTTCACAGAGTTACACGATTCTTTTCATGGATCAGTTTGGTAGCACTGTTTCTGAGGAATCTGAGAAAGGATATTTTGGATCACATTGAAACCTATTGTGACAAAGGATATATCCTCAGATAAAATCTGGAATGAAAGTTTTTGAGAAAGTTATTTGTGATGTGTGAATTCATCTCACACAGTTACACCATTCTATTAAGGGAGCAGTTTGATAGCTCTGGTTTTGTGGATTCTGCAATAGGATATTTGGGAGCACTTTGAGCCTAGGGTGGCAAAGTAAATATCATCAGATAAAAACCTAAAAGAAGTTTTCTGAGATACTGCTTTATGATGTGTTAATTCATCTCACGGAGTTACATGATTCTTTTCATGGATAAGTTTGGTAGCATTGTTTTTGGGAATATGAGAAGGGATATTTTGGATTGAATTGAAGACTATGGTGGCTAAGGAAATATCCTCAGATAAAAACTATAAATAAGCTTTTTGAGAGAGTTCTTTGTGATGTGTGAATTCATCTCACAGAGTTACACCATTCTATTCATGGAGCAGTTTGCTAACACTGTTTTTGTGGAGTCTCAAAAGAATACTTGGGATGTATTGAGGCCTAGTGTGAAAAAGGAAATACCCAAAGATAAAAGTTAGAAAGGAACTTTCTGAGAAACTGCTTTGTAATGTGATTTCATCTCAGAGAGTTACACCATTCTTTCAATTGAGCTATTTGATAACACTGTTGTCGTGGAATCTGCAATAGGATGTTTGGGAGCGCTTTGAAGCCTATGGTGACAAAGGAAATATCCTCAGATAAAAACCAAAAGGAAGCTTTCTGAGAAACTGCTTTCTGATGTGTCAATTCATCACACAGAGTTACACTGTTCTTTTCATTGTGTTGTTTGCTAACACTGATTACTTGGAATCTGCAATGGGATATTTTGGAATGCATTGAAACTTATTGTGAAAAAGTAAATATCCTCAGACAAATACGAGAAAGAAACATTCTGAGAAATTGCTTTGTGATTTTTGAATTTGTCTCACAGAGTTACATGATTCTATTTGTGAATCAGTTTGATAGCAACTGTTTCTAGGGTATCTGAGAAGGGATATTTTGGATCACATTGACGCCTATGGTGACAAAGGAAAGATCCTCAGATAAAAACTAGAAAGAAGCTTTCTGAGAAAGTTCTTTTGCTCTGTGAATTCATCTCACAGAGTTACACTGTTGTTTTCATTGACTAGTTTGCTAACACTGTTTTCTTGGAATCTGGAATGGAATATTTTGGAGTGCATTGAGGCTGATGGTGACAAAGGAAATATCATCTGACAAAAACTAGAAGAAAAATTCCTGAGAAACTGCTTGGTGGTTTGTGAATTCATCTCACAGAGTTACACCTTTCTATTCATGGAGCAGTTTCCTAACACCGTTTTCATAGAGTCTGCAAAGGGACATTTTGGAGTGCATTGAGGCCTATTGTGAGAAAAGAAATATCCTCTGATTAAAACCAGAGAGAAGCTTTATGAGAAAGTGCTTTGTGATGTGAGAATTCATCTCACAGAGTTACACTGTTCTTTTCATTGAGCAGTTTTCTAGCACTGTTTTCTTGTAATCTGCAATGGGAAATTTCAGAGCACATTGAATGTTATAGTAACAAAGGAAATAACCTCATATAAAAACTAGAAGGAAGCTCTCTCAGAAACTGCTTCATACTGTGTTAATTTGTCTCACAGAGTTACAGGGCTCTTTTCATGGATCACCTTGGTAACACTGTTTTTGTTTAATTTGAGAAGGGATATTTTGGATAGCATTGAAACCTAGGGTGACAAAGGCAATAACCTCAGATAAAAATTAGACAGAAGCTTTCTGAGAAAGTTCTTTGTGATGTTTGAATTCAACTAACAGAGTTACATCATTCTTTTCATGCTGTAGTTTGCTAACACTCTTTCCACGGAATCTGCAAAGGGATATTTGGGAGCGCATTCAGGACGGTAATGTAAAAGAAAATATCCTCAAATAAACACCGAAAAGAAGCTTTCTGAGAAACTGCTTCTTGATGTGTGAATTCATCTCACAGAGTTACACTGTTCTTTTCATTGAGCAGTTTGCTAACACTGTTGTGTTGGAATCTGCAATGGTATATTTTGGAGCACATTGAAGCTTATGGTGACAAAGGAAATATCCTCAGGTAAAAGGTGGTAACAATCTTTCTTAGAAACTGCTTTGTGATTTGTAATTCATCTCATAGAGTTACACAATTGTTTTCATGGATTAGTTTGGTAGTCCTGTTTTTGGGGAATCTGAGAAGTGATATTCTGTATCGCATTGAAGCCTGTAGTGACAAAGGAAATATCCTCAGATAAAAACAAGAAAGACGCCTTCAGAGAAAGTTCTTTGTGATGTGTAAATTCATCTCACAGATTTACACCTTTCTTTTCATGGAGCAGTTTGCTATCACTGTTTTCATGAAATCTGCAAAGGGATATTCCAGAGCATCTTGAGGCCTATAGTGAAAAAGGAAATATCCTCAGATAAAAATTAGACAGAAGCTTTCTGAGAAACAGCTTTGTGATGTGTGAATTCATCTTACAGTACTATGCTGTTCTTTTCATTGAGCAGTTTGATAACACTGTTTTTGAGGAATCTGCAATAGGATATTTGGAAGCACATTGAAGCCTATAGTGGCAAAGGAAATATCCTTAGCTAAAAACCAAAAATAAGCTTTCTGAGAAACTGCTTTGTGATGTGTGACTTCCACTCACTGAGTTACAGCTGTATTTCGTGGAGCTGTTTGCTAGCCTTAATTCTGTGGAATCTGAGAACTGATATTTTGG
>NC_065580.1:184815443-184840676 GCF_024542745.1 Macaca thibetana thibetana | reverse complement strand
GTCTCTCCAGTTTTTATTGGAAGTCGTTTCCTTGTTCACCACAAGCCTCCAGTCGCCACTTAATATCCCTTCACAAATTCCCAAAGAGAGAGTTTCCAAACTGGGCAGCATACAGTAAGTTTTAACTCTGTTACATGAATGCACATATCAGAGAGCAGTTTCTTGGCATGCTTCTTTCTGGGTTTTATTTGAGGATATTTCACTTTTCACCATAGTCTTCAATGCACTCTGAAATACCACTTTTTCTGTTTTACAGAACACTGTTCAAATACTGCCTTACGAGAAAAGAGGTAAAACTCCCTGAGTGGAATGCACACCTCACAGAGAAGTTTCTCGGAAAGCTTCTCTCCAGTTTTTATCTAAAGATATTTCCTTTTTCACTACAGGCCTGAATGTGCTCCCGAATGTCCCTTCCCAGATCCGTCCATGATGGAATTTCCAAGCTGCTTATTGTAAACAAAGCTTTACCAATGTGAGATGAATAAACATAACAAAAAGCAGATTCACAGAAAGCTTCAATTCAGTTTTTATCCGAAGATATTTCCATTTTCAACATAGGCCTGAATGTACACCAAAATGTCCCTTCACAGATCCATCCATGACAGAGTTTCCAAGCTGCGTAATGTAAAGAAAGCTTTATCAATGTGAGAGGAATCAACATAGCAAAAAGCAGATTTAGAGAAAGCTTCTCTCCAGTTTTTATATGAAGTTATTTCCTTTTTCCCTATTGGCCTGAATGGGATCCAGAATGTCCCTTCACATATCCGTCCATGACAGTGTTATCAAACTGGGTAATATAAAGAAACATTTATCTATGTGAGATGAATAAACATAGCAAAAAGCAGATTCACAGGAAGATTCTTTCCAGTTTTTATCTAAAGATATTTCCTTTTTCAACATAGTCCTGAATGTGCTCCCAAATGTCCCTTCGCGGATTCATCCATGACAGAGATTCCAAGCTGCGTAATGTAGAGCAAGCTTTATCTATGTGAGATGAATACACATATCACAGAACGGTATCACAGAGAGAGGCTTGCCCGATGCTGTATGAGAAGCGAGGTATAACACTGTGAGTGGAATGCACACGTCACTATGTAGTTCTGCGGAATGCTTCTACCCAGTTTCTATCTGAACGTATTTTCTTTTTCACCATAAGCCTCAAAGTACTCCTGAATATCCCTTCATATGCTAAACATGAACAAGGTTAGAAAACTGCTCAATGAAAAGTCAAGCTTAACTGAGTGAGAGGAATTCACATGACACATAGAAGTTTCACAGAAAGCTTCCTTCTGGTTTTTATCTGACGATATTTCTTTCTCCATATTCTAAAGATCTTTCCCAAATGTCCCTCCTCAGATTCCACAGAAGCAGTAATTTCAAACTGCTCAAACCAAAGAATGATTTAACTCTATGAGATGAATACACCTATCACAAAGCAGTTGCGCAGAAAGCTTCTCTCCAGTTTTCATTGGAAGACATTTCCTTGCTCACCACAGGCCTCCGGGTGCCACTTAATATCCCTTCACAGATTCCTGAAAGACAGAATTTCCAAAGTGGGCAATGTAGGGTAAGCTTTACCTCTGTGAAATGAATGCACATATCCGAGAGCAGTTTCTTGGAATGCTTCTTTCTGGGTTTTATTTGAGGATATGTCACTTTTTGCCAGAGTCTTCAATGCGCTCTGAAATACCACTTTTTCGTTTTACAGGAACAGTGTTCAAACACTGCCTTATGAGAAAAGAGGTATAACTCCCTGAGTGGAATGCACACATCAGAGAAAGCTTCTCTCCAGTTTTTTTCTGAAGAAATTTCCTTTTTCACCATAGGCCTGAATGCACTTTTGAATATCCCATCGCGGATCTGTCCATGACAGAATTTCAAAACTGCATAATACAAAGAAAGTTTTATCTATGTGAGATGAATAAACATAGAAAAAGCAGATCCACAGAAAATTTCTTTCCAGTTTTTAACTGAATATATTTCCTTTTTCAACATAGTCCTGAATGTGCTCCCGAATATCCCTTTGTGGATTCATCCATGACAGAGTTTCCAAGCTGCGTAATGTAGATAAAGCTTTATCTATGTGAGATGAATACACATATCACAGAACAGTATCACAGAAAGGGTTTCCCCGATGCTTGTGAGAAGAGAGGTATAACACTGTGAGAGGAAGGCACACGTCACAAAGCAGTTCTGTGGAAAGCTTTTCTCCAGTTTCTATCTGAACATAATTTCTTTTTCACCATAAGCCTCAACGTGCTCCCATATATCCCTTCATATGCTAAACATGAACAATGTTAGAAAACTGCTCAATGAAAAGAGAAGCTTAACTGAGTGAGAGGAATTCACATGACACACAGCAGTTTCACAGAAAGTTTCCCTCTGGTTTTTATCTGAGGATATTTCTTTCTCCATATTCTAAGGAGCGTTCCCAAATGTCCTTCCTCAGATTCCATAGAAACAGTGATTTCAAACTCTTCAATCCAAAGAATGATTTAACTCTATGAGATTATTACACACATCACAAAGCAGCTGCTCAGAAAGCTTCTCTCCAGTTTTCAACGGAAGACATCTCCTTGCTCAAAACAGGCCTCTGGGAGCCACTTAATACCACTTTGCAGATTCTTCAATGACAGAGGTTCCAAACCGGGCAATGTAGAGAAAACTTTAATTCTGTGTAATGAATGCACATATCAGAGAGCAGTTTGTTGGAACACTTCTTTCTGGCTTTTATCTGAGGATATTTCACTTTTTGCCATAGTCTTCAATGTGCTCTGTAATATCACGTTTTCTGGTTTACAGGAACAGTCTTCAAACACTGCCTTAATAGAAAGAGGTACAAATCCCTGAGTGGAATGCACACGTCACAAAGCAGTTTCTCAGAAAACTTCTCTCCCGTTTTAATCTGAAGATATTTCCTTTTTCACCATAGTCCTGAATGTGCTCCCGAATGTCCCTACGCAGGTCCGTCCATGACCAAGTTTCCAAGCTGTGGAATGTAAAGAACTTTATCAATGTGAGTTGAATCAACATAGCAAAAAGCAGATTTACAAAAAGCTTCTATCCAGTTTTTATCTGAAGATATTTCCTTTCTCACCATACTCCTGAATGTGCTCCCGAATGTCCCTTCGTGGATCCGTCCATGGCAGAGTTTCTAAGCTGCATAACATAAAGAAAGCTTTGTCAATGTGAGATGAATCAACATAGCAAAAAGCAGATTTACAGAAAGCTTTTTTCCATTTTTTATCTGAAGATATTTCCTTTTTCACCATACTCCTGAGTGTGCTTCTGAATGTCCGTTCACGGATCCATCCATGACAGAGTTTCCAAGCTGTGTAACATAAAAGAAGCTTTATGTATGTCAGATGAATACACATATCAAAGAGTAGTTTCACAGAAAGCTTCTTTCCAGTTTTAGTCTGAGTCTATTTCCTTTTCACCATATTCGTTAATATGCCCCTGAATATACCTTGGTACTTTTTCCTCCAAAAGTGTTTTCCCGAATCTGTATGAGAAGAGAGGTATAACACTGTGAGTGAAATGCACACGTCACAAAGCAGTTCCTCGGAAAGCTTCCCTCCAGTTTCTATCTGAACATATTTTCTTTTTCACTGTAAGTCTCAGGCGCTCCCGAATATCTCTTTGCACACTACACATAAACAGTGGTTTCAAATAGCTCAATGAAAAGAGAAGCTTAACTGAGCCAGGGGGATTCACATGACACATACCAGTTTCACAGAAAGCTCACTTCTGGTTTTCACCTGAGGATATTTTTTTCTCTATATTCTAAAGCGCGTTCCCAAATGTCTTTCATCAGATTCCACAGAAACAGTGATTTCAAACTACTCAATCCAAAGTATGATTTATCTCTATGAGATGAATACACATGTCACAAAGCAGTTGCTCAGAAAGTTTCTCTCCAGCTTTCAATGGAAGACATTTCCTTGCTCACCAGAGGCCTCCGAGCGCCAATTAATATCCCTTCACAGATTCCTCAAGGGAGAGTTTCCAAAATGGGCAACGTAGAGTAAGCTTTATTTCTGTGAAATAAAGGCACATATAAGAGAGCATTTTCTTGGAACACTTCTTTCTGGGTTTTAATTGAGGATAGTTCACTTTTCACCATAGTCTTTAAAGTGTTCTGAAATATCACTTTTTCGGTTTTACAGGAACAGTGTTCAAACACTGCCTTATGATAAAAGAGGTATAACTCCCTGAGAGGAATGCACACATCACAAAGCAGTTTCTCAGAGTTTCTCCTCCGTTTTTATCTGAAGATATTTCCTTTTTCACCATTGGCCTGCATGTACTCCCGAATGTCCCTTTGTGGATCTGTCCATGATGGAGTTTCCTAACTGCGTAATATAAAGAAGGTTTTACGTGAGATCAATAAGCATATCTATCACAAAGCAGTTTCACAGAAGGCTTATATCCAGTTTTTGTCTGACGATATTTCCTTTTTAACCATAGCCATCCGTATACTCCCAAATGTCCCATGGTAGCTTTTTCTCCAAGAGGGATTCCCCATACTCTATGAGAAAGAAGGTATAACTCTTTGAGTGGAGTGCACACGTCACAAAGCAACTCCTCAGAAAGCTTCTCTTCAGTTTCCATCTGAAGATATTTCCGTTTTCACAATAAGCCTCAAAGTACTCCCGAATATCCATCACAGACTAAAGAAAAACAGTGTTAGAATACTGCTCAATGAGAAGAGAAGCTGAAATGTGTGAGTGGAATTAACCTGACACAGAGCAGTCTCAGAGAAAACTTCCTTCTGTTTTTGATCTGAGGGTATTTCTTTTTCAGCATATTCTAAAGAGCGTTCCCAAATGTCCTTTCTCAAGTTCCACAGAAACAGTGATTTCAAACTCTTCAATCCAAAGAATGATTTAACTCTATGAGAATAATACACACATCACAAAGCAGCTGCTCAGAAGGCTTCTCTCCAGTTTTCAAAGGAAGACATTTCCTTGCTCACCACAGGCCTCCGGGAGCCACTTAATATCCCTTCGCAGATTCCTCAAAACCGGAGTTTCCAAACTGGGCAATGTAGAGTCTGCATTAACTCTGTGAAATGAATGCACGTATCAGAGATTAGTTTCTTGAAATGCTTCTTTCTGGGTTTTATTTGAGGATATTTCAGTTTTCGCCATAGTTTTCAAAGTGTTCCTTAATATCTCATTTTCAGTTTTTAAGTAACACTGTTCAAACACTGTCTTATTAGAAAAGAAGTATAACTCCCTGAGTGGAAAGAACACGTTGCAAAGCAGTTTCTCAGAAAGCTTCTCTTCAGCTTTCATCTGAAGATATTTCCATTTTCAAGATAGGCCTGAATGTACTCCCGAAGGTCCCTTTGCAGATCCGTCCATGACGGAGTTTCCAAGCTGCGTAATATAAAGAAAAGTTTCTCAATGTGAGATGAATAAACATAGCAAAAAACAGATTCACAGAAAGCTTCTTTCCAGTTTTCATCTGAATATATTTACTTTTTCACCATACGCCTAAATTTGCTCCCAAATGTCCCTTCGTGGATCCGTCCATGACAGAGTTTCCAAGCTGCGTAATGTAAAGAAAGCTTTATCTATGTGAGATGGATAGACATACAACAGAGCAGTTTCACAGAAAGCTTCTTTCCAGTTTTAGTGTGAGGCTATTTCCTTTTTCACCATATGCCCCCAAATATCCCTTGGTACCTATTCCTCCAAAAAAGTCTTCCTGAATCTATATGAGGGAGAAGTATAACACTGTGACTGGAATGCACACATCACAAAGCAATTCCTCGGAAAGCTTCTCTCCAGTTTCTATCTGAACACATTTCCTTTTTCACCATAAGTCTCAAAGCGCTCCCGAAGATCCCTTCACACGCTAAATATAAACAGTGGTAGAAAACAGCTAAATGAAAAGAGAAGCTTAACTTAGCGAGAGGAATTCACACGACGCATAGCAGTTTCACAGAAAGCTTCCTTCTGGTTTTTATATGAGGATATTTCTTTCTCCATATTCTAAAGAGCGTTCCCAAATGTGTTTCCTCAGATCCCACAGACCCAGTGATTTCAAACTACTCAATCCAAAGAATGGTTTAACTCTATGAGATGAATACACACATCACAAAGCAGTTGCTCAGAAAGCTTCTCTCCAGTTTTCATCGGAAGACATTTCCTAGCTCACCAGAGGCCTCCGGGTGCCACTTAATGTCCCTTCGCAGATTCCTCAATGACAGAGTTTCCAATCTGGGCAAAGTAGAGTAAAAATTAACTCTGTTAAATTAATGCACATATCGGACCACTGTTTCCTGGAACGCTTCTTTCTGTATTTTATTTGAGGATGTTTCACTTTTCCCCATAGTCTTCAATGTGCTCCGAAATATCACTTTTTCAGTTTTACATAAACAGTGTTCAAATACTGCTTTATGAGAAAAGAGGTATAACTCCCTGAGTGGAATGCACACATCACAAAGCAGATTCTCAGAAAGCTACTCTCCAGTTTTTATCTCAAGTTATTTATTTTTTCCCTATAGGCCTGAATGTGCTCCGAATGTCCCTTCTCGGATCCGTCCATGACGGTGTTTCCAAAGTGCATAATATAAGGAAAGTTTATTCTATGTAAGATGAATAAACATAGCAAAAAGCAGATTCACAGAAAGCTTCATTCCAATTTTTGTCACAGGATACTTACTTTTTCACCACAGTGCTGAATGTGCTCCGGAATGTCCTTTTGCGGTCCATGTATGACAGAGTTTCCAAGCTGCATAATGCAAGGAAAGTTTTACCTATGTGAGGTGAATACATATATCACAGAGCAGATTCACCAAAAGCTTCCTTACAGTTTTTGTCTGAGGCTATTTCCCTTTTCACCATAGGCGTCAGTATGCTCTGGGATATCCCTTGATACCGTTTTCTCCAAAAGGGTTTCCCCGATGCTGTATGAGAAGAGAGGTATAACACTGTGAGTGGAATGCACACTTTAAAAAGCTGTTCCTTGGAAAACTTCTCTCCAGTTTCTATCTGACCATATTTCCTTTTTCACCTTAACCTTAAGCCTCAAAGCACTCCTGAATTTCCCTTTGCAAGCTAAACATAAACAGTGTTAGAAAACTGCTCAAGAAAAAGAGAAGCTTAACTGAGCAAAGGAATTCACGTGACACATAGTAGTTTCACAGAAAGCTTCCTTCTGGTTTTTATCTGAAGGTACTTTCTTCTCCTTATTCTAAAGATTGTTCCCACATGTCCTTCCTCAGATTCCACAGAAACAGTGATTTCAAACTGCTCAATCCAAAGAATGATTTAACTCTATCAGATGAATACACACGTCACAAAGCAGTTACTCAGAAAGCTTCTCTCCAGTTTTCAACGAAAGACATTTCCTTGCTCACCACAGGCCTCTGGGCGCCACTTAATATCCCTTCACAGATTCCTCAAAGACAGAGTTTCCAGACTGGGCAATGTAGAGTAAGCTTTAACTCTGTGAAATGAATGCACACGTCAGAGAGCAGATTCTTGGAATGCTTCTTCCTGGGTTTTATCTGAGGATATTTCACTTTTCTCCATCGTCTTCAGTGCGCTCCGAAATATCACTTTTTGGTTTTACAAGAACGGTTTTCAAACACTTCCTTATTAGAAAGGAGGTATAACTCCCTGAGTGGAATGCAAACATCACAAAGCAGTTTCTCAGAAAGTTTCTCTCCAGTTTATATCTGAAGATATTTCCTTTTTCACCATAGGCCTGAATTTGCTCCCGAATGTCAATTTGTGGATCCGTCCATGATGGAGTTTCCAAACTGTGTAATATAAAGAAAACTTTATCTGTGTGAGATGAATAAACATATCTATCACAAAGCATTTACAGAAGAAGTTTCTTTTCAGTTTTTGCCTGAGGATATTTCCTTTTTCAACGTAGCCCTCCATATGGTAAATGTCCCTTGGCAGCTTTTTGTCCAAAAGGAATTTCCCAATCCTCTATGAGAAAAAAAGAATAACTCTGTGAGTGGAGTGCACACGTCACAAAGCAGCTCCTCAGAACGCTTCTCTCCGGTTTCTATCTGAAGATATTTCCGTTTTCAACATAAGCCTCAAAGCCCTACAGAATATCCCTTCACAGACTAAACGTAAACAGTGTTAGAAAACTGCTCAACGAAAAGAGAAGTTTAACGAGGGAGAAGAATTCACTCGACACATAACAGTTTCACAGAAAGCTTCCTTCTGGGTTTTATCTGAGGATATTTATTTCTCCATATTTTAAAGAGCATTCCTAAATGTCCTTCCTCAGATTCCACCCAAACAGTGATTTCAAACTGCTCAATCCAAAGAATGGCTTAACTCTACGAGATGAATACACACATCACAAAGCAGTTGCTCACAAAGCTTCTCTCCAGTTTTCATTGGAATACATTTCCTTGCTCAACACTGGCTCCCTGGCACCACTTAATATCCCTTCACAGATTCCTCAAAGACAGAGTTTCCAAACTGGGTAACGTGGAGTAATCTTTAACTCTGTGAAATGAATGCACATATCAGAGAGAAGTTTCTTGGAACGCTTCTCTCTGGGTTTTATTTGTAGATATTTCACTTTCTGCCATCATCTTCAAGGTGTTCCAAAATATCACCTTTTTGGTTTTACAGGAACAGTGTTCAAACACTGCCTTATGAGAAAAGAGATATAACTCCCTGAATGGAACGCACAGATTACAAAGCAGTTTCTCAAAAAGCTTCTCTCCAGTTTCTATCTAAAGATATTTCCTTTTCCACCGTAGGCCTGATTGTGCACCCGAATGTCCCTTCGCGCATACGTCCTTGATGGAGTTTACAAACGTGTAATATAAAGAAAGTTTTATCTATGTGAGATGAATAAACACATCTATCACAAAGTAGTTTCACAGAAATCTTCTTTCCAGCTTTTGTCTGAGGACCTTTCATTTTTCACCATAGTCCTGAATGTGCTCCCAAATGTCCCTTCATGAATCCGTCTATGACAGAGTTTCCAAGCTGGGTAATGTAAAGAAAGCTTTATCTATGTGAGATGAGTGCACACAGTACAGAGCAGTTTCACAAAAAGCTTCTTTCCAGTTTTTGTCTGAGGCTATTTCCCTTTTCACCATAGGTGTCAATATGCTCCCGGTTATCTCTTGATACCTTTTCCTCCAAATGGGTTTCTCCAATGCTGTATGAGAAGAAAGGTATAATTCTGTGAGTTGAATGCACACGTCACAAAGCAGCTCCTCAGAAAGCTTCTCTCCAGTTTCTATCTGAAGATATTTCCGTTTTCAGCAGAAGCCAAAAAGCGTTCCCAAATATCCCTTAGGAAACTAATCTGAAAGTGTTAGAATACTGCTCAATGAAATCAGAAGCTTAACTGTACGAGTGGAATTCACATGACACAGAGCAGTTTCACAGAGTGTCTCCTTCTGGTTTTTATCTGAGGGTCTTTCCTTTCCAGCATATTCTTAAGAACGTTGCCAAATGTCCTTTCTCAGGTTCCACAGAAACAGTGATTTCAGCCTACTCAATCCAAAGAATGATTTAACCCTATGAGATGAATACACACATCACAAAGCAGTTGCTCACAAAGATTCAAGTTTTCAACAGAAGACATTTCCTTGCTCAATACAGGCCTCCAGGCGCCACTTACTACCACTTCGCAGATTCTGGAAAGACAGAGTTTCCAAACTGGGCAATGTAGTGTTAGCTTTAACTCTTTGAAATGAATGTACATATCAGAGAGCAGTTTCTTGGAACACTTCTTTCTGGGTTTTATTTGAGGATATTTCACTTTTTGCCCTAGTCTTAAATGCACACCAAATATCACTTTTTCGGTTTTACAGGAACAGTGTTCAAACACTGTCTTATGAGAAAAGAGGTACAACTCCCTGAGTGGAATGCACACATCACAAAGCAGTTTCCCTGAAAGCTTCTCTCCAGTTTTTTTCTGAAGATATTTTCTTTTTCACCGTTGGCCTGAATGTGATCCTGAATATCCCTTCGCAGATCTGTCCATGAGAAAGTTTCCAAGCTACATAAGGTAAAGAAACCTTTATCTATGTGAGATGAATAAACATAGCAAAAATCAGATTCATAGAAATTTCTTTAAAGATTTATCTGAAGATATTTCCTTTTTCTCCACAGTCCTGAATGTGTTCCCGAATGTCCCTTCACGGTTCTGTCCATGACAGAGTTTCCGAGCTGCATAATGTAAAGAAAGCTTTATCTATTTTAGACGAGTACACATAGCACAGAGCAGTTTCACAGAAAGCTTCTTTCCAGTTTTTGTCTGAGGCTATTTCCATTTTCACCATAGGCATCACTATGCCCCTGAATATCCCTTGGTACTTTTTCTCCAAAAGGGTTTCCCTGATACTGTATGAGAAGAGAGGTATAAAACTGAGTGGAATGCACACGTCACAAAGCAGTTCCTTGGAAAGTTTCTCTCCAGTTTCTATCTGAACATATTTCCTTTTTCACCATAAGCCTCAAATCGCTCTGGAATAACCCTTCACACGCTAAACACCAACAGTGTTAGAAAACTGCTCAATGAAAAGAGAAGCTTAACTGAGTGAGAGAAATTCACATCATACACAAGAGTTTCACAGAAAGCTTCCTTCTGATTTTTATCTGAGGATATTTCTTTCTCCATATTCTAAAGAGCGTTCCCAAATGTCCTTCTTCAGATTCCACCCAAACAGTGATTTCAAACTGCTCAATCCAAAGAATGGTTTAACTCTATGAGGTGAATACACACATCACAAAGCAGTTGCTCACAAAGCTTCTCTCCAGTTTTCATTGGAAGACATTTCCTTGCTCAACACTGGCTCCCTGGCGCCACTTAATATCCCTTCGCAGATTCCTCAAAGATAGAGTTTCCAAACTGCGCAACGTAGAGTAACATTTAACTCTGTGAAATGAGTGAACATATCAGAGAGAAGTTTCTTGGGATGCTTCTGTCTGAGTTTTATTTGCAGATATTTCACTTTCCGCCATCGTCTTCAAGGTGCTCCAAAATATCACCTTTTTGGTGTTACAGGAACAGAGTTCAAACTCTACCTTATGAGAAAAGAGGTATAACTCCCTGAATGGAATGCACAGATCACAAATCAGTTTCTCAGAAAGCTCCTCTCCAGCTTTTATCTAAAGATATTTCCTTTTTCACCATAGGCCTGAATGTGCTCCGAAAGTCCCTTTGCACATATGTCCTTGATGGAGTTTACAAACTGCATAATATAAAGAATGTTTTATCTATGTGAGATGAATAAACATATCTATCACAAAGTAGTTTCACAGAAATCTTTCCAGTTTTTGTCTGAGGACCTTTCATTTTTCACCATAATCCTGAATGTACTCCCGAATGTCCCTTTATGGATCCATCTATGACAGAGTTTCCAAGCTGCGTAATGTAAAGAAATCTTTATCTATGTGAGATGAATGCACATATCACAGAGCAGTTTCAAAGAAAGCTTCTATCCGGTTTTTGTCTGAGGCTATTTCCCTTTTCACCATAGGCATCAATATGCTCCCGAGTATCACTTGGTACCTTTTTCTCCAGAAAGGTTTCCCCGATGCTGTATGAGAAGAGAGGTATAACACTTTGTGTGGAAAGCACGCATCACAAAGCAGTTCCGAAGAAAACTTCTCTTCCATTTTCTATCTGAACATATTTCCTTTTTCACTGTAAGCCTCAAATCACTCCCGAAAATCCCTTCCCACGATAAACATAAACAGGATTAGAAAACTGCTCAATGAAAAGAGAGGCTTAACTGAGTAAGAGGAATTAAGATGACACAGAGCAGTCTCACAGAAAGCTTTATTCCGGATTTTATCTGAGGATATTTCTTTCTCCATGTTCTATTGAACGTTCCCAAATGTCCTTCCTCAGATTCCACAGAAACAGGATTTTCAAACAGCTCAATACAAAGAATGGTTTAACTCTATGAGATGAATACAAACATTACAAAAGAATTGCTCAGAAAGCTTCTCTCCAGTTTTCAAGGGAAGACATTTCCTTGCTCACCACAGGCCACAGGTAGCTACTTATTATCCCTTCGCAGAATCCTCAAAGACAGACTTTCCAAACTGGGGAATGTACGGTAAGATTTAACTTTGTGAAATGAACGCATATATCAGAGAGCAGTTTCTTGGAACGCTTCTTTCTGGGTTTTATTTGATGATACTTGACTTTTCGCCATAGTCTTCAATGGGCTCTGAAATATCACTGTCTGGGTTTTACAGGAACAGTGTTAAAACACTGCCTTATTAGAAGAGAAGTAAAACTCCCTGAGTGGAATTATCACATCACAAAGCAGTTTCTCAGAAAGCTTCTATGCAGTTTTTATCTGGCGATATCCCCTCTTTCACCATAGGCCTGAATGGGCTCCTGAATATCCCTTCGCGGATCTGTCCATGACAGAATTTCCAAACTGCATAATATAAGGAAAGTTTTATCTAAGTGAGATGAATAAACTTATTTATCACAAAGCAGTTTCACAGAAATATTCCTTCCAGTTTTTGTCTGAGGATATTTCCTTTTTCACCGTAGCCGTATATACTCCCGAATGTCCCTTGGTAGCTTTTACTCCAAAAGGGATTCCCCAATCCTCTATGAGAAAAAAGGTATAATTTTCTGAGTGGAATGCACAAGTCACAAAGCAGCTCCTCAGAAAGCTTCTCTCCAGTCTCTCCAGCTTCTATCTGAAGATATTTCCTTTTACACTGTAAGCCTCAAAGCGCTCCCGAATATCCCTTCGCAGGCTAAACAAAAACAGTGTTAGAATACTGTTCAATGAAAAGAGAAGTTTAACTATGTGAGCGGAATTCATGCAAAACAGAGAAGACTCACAGAAAACTTCCTCTGGTTTCTATCTGAGGTTATTTCTTTTTCAGGATATTTTAAAGAGGGTTCATAAATGTCCTTTCTCAGATTCCACAGAAACAGTGATTTCAACCTGCTCAATCCAAAGAATGATTTAAGTCTATGAGATGAATACAAATATCACAAAGGAGTTGCTCTGAAATCTTCTCTGCAATTTTCAATGAAAGACATTTCCATGCTCTCCACAGGCCCCAAGTGCCACTTAATATCACTTCGCAGAATCCTCAAAGACAGACTTTCCAAACTTGGAAATGTAGAGTAAGGTTTAACACTGTAAAATGAATGGACATGTCAGAGAGCAGTTTCTTGGAATGCTTCTTTCTGGGTTTTATTTGATGACATTTCACTTTTCACCATAGCCTTCAATGAGCTCCGAATACCACTTTTTTAGTTTTACAGGAGCAGTGTTCAAACAGTGCTTTATGACAAGAAAGGTATAACTCCCTGAGTGGAATGCACACATCACCAAGCAGTTTCTCAGAAAGCATCTCTCCAGTTTTTATCTGACGATATTTCCTTTTTCACCAGAGGCCCAAATGTGATCCTGAATATTTCTTTGCGGATGCATCCATAACGGAGTTTCCAAGCTGCATAATGTAAAGAAAGCTTTATCTATGTGAGGTGAATAAACATAGCAAAAATCAGATTCACAGAAAGCTTCTTTCCAGTTTTTATCTGAAGATATTTTCTTTTTCATCATAGTCCTGAATATGCTCACAAATGTCCCTTCGTGGATATGTCCATGACAGAGTTTCCAAGCTGCTTAATGTAAAGAAAGCTTTATCTGTGTGAGATTAATACACATATCACAGAGCAGTTTCATAGAAAACTTCTTTCCAGTTTTTATCTGAGGCTATTTCCCTTTTCACCATAGGCGTCAATATGCTCCCAGTTATCCCTTGGTTCCTCTTTCTCCAAAAGGGCTTCTCCAATGCTGTATGAGAAGAAAGACACAATTCTGTGAATGGAATGCACACGTCACAAAGCAACTCCTTAGAAAGGTTCTTTCCAGTTTCTATCTGAAGATATTTCTGTTTTTACCATAAGCCTCAAAGCGCTCTCGAATATACCTTTGCACACTAAACACAGTGTTAGGGTACTGCTCAATGAAAAGGGAAGCTGAACTCTGTGACTAGAATTCATATGACACAGAGATGTTTCACAGTAAGCTTCCTTCCAGTTTTTCTCTGAGGATTTTTTTTAGCATATTCTAAAGAGTGTTCCCAAATGTCCTTTGTCACATTCCACAGAAACAGTGATTTCAAACTGTTCAATACAAAGAATGATTTAACTCTATGAGATGAATACACACATCACAAAGCAGTTGCTCACAAAGCCTCTTTCCAGTTTTCATTGGAAGACATTTCCTTGCTTACCACAGGCCTCCGGGCACCACTAAATATCCCTTCGCAGATTCCTCAAAGATAGAGTTTCCAAACTGAGCAACGTACAGTAAACTTTAACTCTCTGTAATGAATGCTAATATCAGAGAGCAGTTTCTTGCAATGCTTCCTTCTGGGTTTTATTTCAGGATATTTCACTTTTCGCCATAGTCTTCCATGCACTCCAAAATATTACTTTTGGTTTCACAGGACCAGCGTTCAAACACAGCCTTATGAGAAAACAGGTATAACTCCCTCAGTGGAATGGACACATCACAAAACAGTTTCTCAGAAAGCTTCTATCCAGTTTGTATCTGAAGATATCTCCTTTTTCACCGTAGGCCTGAATGTGCTCCCGAATGTCCCTTCGCAGATACGTCCATGACGAAGTTTCCAAACTGCGTAATATAAGGAAAGTTTTATCTATGTGAGATGAATAAACATATCTATCACAAAGCAGTTTTACAGAAAGCTGCTTTCCAGTTTTTCTCAGAGGATATTTCCTTTTTCACCATAGCTGTCCATATACTCTCGAATGTCCACTGGTAGCTTTTTCTCCAAAAGGGATTCCACAATCCTCTATGAGAAGAAAGGTTCAATTCTGTGAGTGGAATGCACACGTCACAAAGCAGCTCATTGGAAAGCCTCTCTCCAGGTTCTATCTGAAGATATTTCCTTTTTCACTGTAAGCCTCAAAGCACTCCCAAATATTCCTTCACAGACTAAACAAAAACAGTGTTAGAATATTGTTGAATGAAAAGGGAAACTTAATTGTGCAAGCGGAATTCACGTGACACAGAGCAGTTTCACAGACAGCTTCCTCTGGTTTCTATCTGAGGTCATTTCTTTTTCAGGATATTCTAAGGAGCGTTCCCAAATGTTCTTTCTCAGATTCCACTGAAACAGTGATTTCAAACTACTCAACTCAAAAAATGATTTAGCTCTATGAGATGAATACAAACATCACAAATAAGTTGCTCAGAAGGCTTCTCTCCAATTTTCAACAGAAAACATTTCCTTGCTCACCACAGGCCTTCGGTTGCCACTTAATATCCCTTCGCAGACTCCTCAAAGACAGACTTTCCAAACTGGGAAATGTAGAGTAAGTTTTAACTCTGTGAAATGAATGGACATGTCAGAGAGCAGTTTCTTGGAATGCATCTTTCTGGGTTTTATTGGAAGACATTTTACTTTTTGCCATAGTCTTCAATGTGCTCCAAATATCACTTTTTTAGTTTTACAGGAACAGTGTTCAAACAGTGCTTTATGAGAAGAAAGGTATAACTCCCTGAGTGGAATGCACACTTCACCAAGCAGTTTCTCATAAAGCTTCTCTCCAGTTTTTATCTGACGATATTTCCTTTTTCACCATAGGCCTGAATGTGATCCTGAATAATCCTTCGCGGATCCACCCATGATGGAGTCTCCAAGCTGCATAAAGTAAGCTTTATCTATGTGAGGCGAATAAACATAGCAACAAGCAGATTCACAGAAAGCTTCTTTCCAGTATTTATCTGAAGATATTTCCTGTTTCACCAGAGTCTTGAATGTGCTCACAAATGTCCCTTCGTGGATCTGTCCATGACAGAGTTTCCAAGCTGTGTAATGTAAAGAAAGCTTTATCTATGTGAGATGAATACACATATCACAGAGCAGTTTCATAGAAAGCTTCTTTCCAGTTTTAGTGTGAGGCTATTTCTCTTTTCACCATAGTCATCAACATGCTCCCGAATACCAGTTGGTACCTTTATCTCCAAAAGGGTTACCCGATGCTGTATGAGAAGAGAGGTATAACACTGTAAGTGGAACGCACACGTCATAAAGCAGTTCCTCGGAAAGCCTCTCTCTAGTTTTGGTTTGAACATATTTCATTTTTCACGGTAAGCCTCAAAGCACTCATGAATATCCCATCACAGGCTAAACATAAAAAGGGTTAAAAAACTGCTCAATGAAAAGAGAGGCTTAACTGAGCGAGAGGAGTTAAGACAATACAGAGCAGTTTCACAGAAAACTTCCTTCTGGATATTACCTGAGGATATTTCTTTCTCCATATTCTAAGGAACGTTCCCAAATATCCTTCCTCAGATTCCACAAAAACAGTGAATTCAAAGTGCTCAAGCCAAAGAATTGTTTATCTATATGAGATGAATACACACATCACAAAGCAGTTGCTGAGAAAGCTTCTCTCCAGTTTTCATCAGAAGACGTTTCCTTGGTCACCACACGCTTCCGAGCGCCACTTAATATCCCTTCACAGATTTTTAAAGACAGAGTTTCCAAACAGGGCAACGTAGAGTAAACTTTAACTCTGTGAAATGAATGCACGTATCAGAGGACAGTTTCTTGGAATGCTTCTCTCTGGGTTTTATTTGAGGATATTTCACTTTTCGCTATAGTCTTCAATGCGCTCCGAAATATCACTTTTTTTGGTTTTACAGAAACAGTGTTCGAACACTGCCTTACGAGAAAAGAGGTATAACTTACTGAGTGGAATGCACACATCACAAAGAAGTTTCTCAGAAAGCTTCTTTCCAGTTTTTATCTGATGATATTTTCTTTTTCACAATTGACTTGAATGTGATTCCGAATATCCCTTCATGGATCTGTCCATGACGGAGTTTCCAAGCTGCGCAATGTAAAGAAAGCTTTAACTATGTGAGGTGATTAAACATTGCAAAAGGCGGATTCACAGAAAGCTTTTTCCCAGTGTTTATCTGGAGATATTTCCTTTTTCACCACAGGCCTGAATATGCTCCCAAATGTGCCTTTGCATATCCATACATGACAGCGTTTCCTAGCTGTGTAATACAAGCAAAGTTTTATCTATGTGAAATGAATAAACATATCTATTACAAAGCAGTTTCACAGAAAGCTTGTTTCCAGTTTTTGTCTGAGGATATTTCCTTTTTCACCATTGCTGTCCATATACTCCCGAATGTCCCTTTGGTAGCTTTTTCTCCAAAAAGAATTGCCCAATCCTCTATTAGGAGAAAGGTATAATTCTGTGAGTGGAATGCACACATCACAAGCAGCTCCTCGGAAAACTTCTCTCCAGTTTCTATATGAAGATATTTCCGTTTTCACTGTAAGCCTCATAGCGCTCCCGAATATCAATTCGCATACTAAATACAGTGTTAGAATACTGCTAATTGAGAAGACAAGCTGAACTGTGTGAGTGGAATTCACATGACACAGAGCAGTCTCACAGGAACCTTCCTTCTGTTTCTTATCCGAGGATATTTCTTTTTCAGCATATTCCAAAGAGTTTTCCCAAATATCCTTTCTCAGATTCCACAGAAACAGTGATTTCAAACTCTTTAATCTAAATAATGATTTAACTCTATGAGAACAATACACACATCACAAAGCAGCTGCTCAAAAATCTTCTCTTCAGTTTTCAAGGGAAGACATTTCCTTGCTCACCACAGGCCTCCGGGAGCCACATAATATCCCATTGCAGATTCCTCAAAGACAGAGTCCAAACTGGACAATGTAGAGTAAGCTTTAACTCTGTGAAATGAATGCGCATATCAGAGAACAGTTTCTTGGAACGCTTCTTTCTGGGTTTTATTTGAGGATATTTCACTTTTCACCAAAGTCTTCAATGTGCTCCGTAATATCACTTTTTCGGTTTTACAGGAACAGTGTTCAAACACTGCCTTATGAGAAAAGAGGTATAACTCCCTGCGTGGAATGCACACGTCACAAAGCAGTTTCTCAGAAAGCTTCTCTCCAGTTTTTATCTGAATATATTTCCATTTTCAGCATAGGCCTGAATGTACTCTCGAATGTCCCTTCACAGATCCGTCCATGGCAGAGTTTCCAAGCTGAGTACTACAAAGAAAGCTTTATCAATGTGAGATGAATAAACATAGCAAAAAGATCACAGAAAGCTTCTTTCCAGTTTTTATCTGAAGATATTTCCTTTTTCACCATACTCCTGAATGTGCTCTCGAATGTCCCTTCGTGGATCCATCCATGACAGAGTTTCTGACCTGCATAATGTAAAGAAAGGTTTATCTATGTGAGAAAAATATACATATCACAGAACAGTTTCACAGAAAGCTTCTTTCCAATTTTAGTCTGAGGCTATTTTCCTTTTCACCATATTCGTCAATATACCCCTGAATATCTCTTGGTACCTTTTCCTCCAAAAGGGTTTCCCCGATGCTGTATGAGAAGAGAGGTAAAACACTGTGAGTGGAATGCACTCGTCATGAAGCAGTTCCTGTTAAAGCTTCTCTCCAGTTTTTATCTGAACATATTTCCTTTTTCACCATAAGTCTCAAAACATTTCCGAATATTCCTTTGAAACCTAAACATAAACAGTATTAGAGAATTTCTCATTGAAAAGAGAACCTTAACTGAGCGAGAGGAATTCACACAGCACATAGCAGTTTCACAGAAAGCTTCCTTCTTGTTTTTATCTGAGGATATTTCTTTCTCCATATTTTAAGGTGCATTCCCAAATGTCCTTTGGCAGATACCATAGAAACAGTGATTTCAAAGTGTTCAATCCAAAGAATGGTTTAACTCTATGTGATGAATACACACGTCACAAAGCAGTTGCTCAGAAAGCTTCTCTCCAGTTTTCAACGGAAGAAATTTCCTTGTTCACCACAGGTCTCTGGATGCCAATTAATATCCCTTCGCAGATTCCTCAAGAGAGAGTTTCCAAGCTGGGCAATGTAGAGTAAGCTTTATCTATGTGAAATAAATGCACATATTAGAGAGCATTTTCTTAGAATGCTTCTTTCTGGGTTTTATTTTAGGATAGTTCACTTTTGGCCATAGTCTTTAAAGCGCTCTGAAATATCACTTTTTCGGTTTTACAGGAACAGTGTTCAAACATTGTCTTATGAGAAAAGAGGTATAACTACCTGAGTGGAATGCACACATTACAAAGCAGTTTCTCAGAGTTTCTCTCCTGTTTTTATCTGAAGATATTTCCTTTTTCACCATAGGCCTGAATGTGCTCCCTAATGTCCCTTTGCAGATCCGTCCATGACGGAGTTTCCTAACTGCATAATATAAAAAGATTTCATCTATGTGAGATCAATAAGCATATCTATCACAAAGAAGTTTCACAGAAAGTTTCTTTCCAGTTTTTGTCTGAGCATATTTCCTTTTTAACCACAGTGATACATATACTCCTGAATGTCCCATGGTAGCTTTTTCTCCAAAAGAGATTCCTCAATGATCTATGAGAAGAAAGGTATAACTCTGTGAGTGGAATGCACACATCACAAAGAACCTCCTCGGAAAGCTTCTCTGCAGTTTGTATTTGAAAATATTTCCGTTTTCACCATAAACCTCAAAGTGCTCCTGAATATCCCTTCACAGACTAAAGAAAAACAGTGTTAGAATACTGCTCAATGAGAAGAGAAGGTTAACTGTGTAAGTAGAATTCACATGACACAGAGCAGTTTCACAGAAACCTTTCTTCTGGTTTTTATTGGAGGGTATTTCTTTTTCAGCATATTCTTAAGAGCGTTCCAAAATGTCCTTTCTCAGGTTCCATAGAAAGAGTGATTTCAAACTGCTCAATGCAAAGAATGATTTAACTCTATGAGATGAATACATACATCACAAAGCAGTTGCTCAGAAAGCTTTTCTCCAGTTTTCAATGGAAGATATCCTTGTTCGTCAGAGGCCTCCTATCATCACTTAATATCCCTTTGCAGAATCCTCAAAGACAGACTTTCCAAACTGGGAAATGTAGAGTAAGCTTTAACTCTCTGAAATGAATGCACATGTCAGAGAGCAGTTTCTTAGAATACTTCTCTCTGGGTTTTATTTGAGGATATTTCACTTTTCACCATAGTCTTCAATGCACTCCGAAATATCACTTTTTTGGTTTTACAGGGACAATGTTTAGACACTGCCTTATGAGAAAAGAAGTAAAACTCCCTGAGTGGAATGCACACATCACAAAGCAGTTTCTCAGAAAGCTTCTCTTCAGTTTTTATGTGAAGATATTTCCTATTTCACTACAGACCTGAAAGTGCTTCCGAATATCCCTTCGTGAATCCGTCCATGATGGCGTTTCAAAACTGCATAATAGAAAGATAGTTTTATCTATGTGAGATGAATAAACATATCTATCACAAAGTAGTTTCACAAAAAGCTTCTTTCCAGTTTTTGTCTGAGGCTATTTCCTTTTTCACCATAGCCGTCCATTTTTTTCATAAGCCTCACAGCGCTCCCGAGTATCCCTTAGCTGACTAAACTAAAACAGTGTTAGAATACTGCTTAGTGAAAACAGAAGTTTAACTGTGTGAGTGGAATACACAGGACGCAGAGTAGTTTCACAGAAAGCTTCTTTCTGATTTTTATTGGAGGGCATTTCTTTTTCAGCATATTGTTAAGAGCGTTCCCAAATGTCCTTTCTCTGGCGCCACAGAAAGAGTGATTTCAAACTGCTCAATCCAAAGAATGATCTAACTCTATGGGATAAATACACATCACACAAAGCAGTTGCTCAGAAAGCTTCTCTCCAGTTTTCCACGGAAGACATTTCCTTGCTCGCCACAGGCCTCCAGTCACCACTTAATATCCCTTTGCAGAATCCTCAAAGACAGACTTCCCAAACTGGGAAATGTAGAGTAAGCTTTAACTCTCTGAAATGAATGCACATGTCAGAGAGCAATTTCTTGGAACGCTTCTTTCTGGGTTTTATTTCAGGATATTTCACCTTTCGCCATAGTCTCCCATGTGCTTGAAATATTACTTTTTTGGTTTTACAGGAACAGTGTTCAAACACTGCCTTATGAGAAAAGAGGTATAACTCCCTGAGTAGAATGCACACATCACAAAACAGTTTCTCAGAAAGCCTCTTTCCGGTTTTTTTCTGAAGATATTTCCTTTTTCACCATAGGCCTGAATGTGCTGCGGAATGTCCCTTTGCAGATCCGAACATGACGGAGTTTTCAAACTGCATAATATAAAGAAAGTTTTATCTATGTGAGAAGAATAAACATCTCCATCACAAAGCAGTTTCACAGAAATCTTGTTTCCGGTTTTTGTCTGAGGATATTTCCTTTTTCACCATTGCTGTCCATATACTCCCAAATGTCCCCTGGTAGCTTTTTCTCCAAAAGGAATTCTCCAATCCTCTATGAGAAGAAAAGTATAACTCTGTGAGTGGAATGCACGTGACACATAGCAGTTTAATAGAAAACTTCCTTTTGGTTTTTATCTGAGAATATTTCTTTCTCCATATTTTAAACAGCATTTCTGGATATTCTAAAGAGAGTGCCCGAATATTCTTCCTGAGATTCCACAGAGTATTTTCAAACTGCTCACTCCAAAGATTGATTTAACTCTATGAGATGAAAACACACTTCCCAATGCAGTTGTTCAGTAAGCTTTTCTCCAGTTTTGAACGGAAGGCGTTTCCTTGTTCACCTGAGGGCTCCAGGCGCCACTTAATATCCCTTCACAGATTCCTCAAAGACAAAGTTTGCAAACTGGGCAATGTAGAGTAAGCTTTAATTCTGTCAACTGAATGCACATATCAGAGAGTAGTTTCTTGGAACCGTTCTTTCCCGTTTTTATTTGAGGATAGTTCACTTTTCACCGTAGTCTTAAATGTGCTCTGAAATATCAATTTTTCAGTTTTACAGGAACAGTGTTCAAACACTGCCTTATGAAAACAGAGGTATAACTCCCTGAGTGGAATGCACATATCAAAAAGCAATTTCTCAGAAAGCTTCTATCCAGTTTTTATCTGAAGATATCTCCTATTTCCATGACGGAGTTTCCAAACTGCATAATATAAGGAAAGTTTTATCTATGTGAGATGAATAAACATATCTATCACAAAGCAGTTTCACAGAAAGCTTCTTTCCAATTTTTTTCTGAGAATATTTCCTTTTTCACCATAGCTGTCCCTATACTCCCGAATGTCCCATGGTAGCTTTTTCTCCAAAATGGATTCCCCAATCCTCCATGAGAAGAAAGGTATAATTCTGTGAGTGGAATGCACACATTACAAAGTAGCTCCTCGGAAAGCTTCTCTCCAGTTTCTATCTGAAGATATTTCCTTTTTCACCATAAGCCTCAAAGCGCTCCCAAATATCCCTTTGCAGACTAAACAAAAACAGTGTTAGAATACTGCTCAATGAAAAGAGAAGCTTATCTGTGTGAGCGGAATTCTCGCAACCCAGCGCAGTTTCACAGAAAGCTTCCTTCTGGTTTCAATCTGAGGTCATTTCTTTTTCAGGGTATGCTAAAGAGCATTCACAAATGTCCTTTCACAGATTCCACAGAAAAAGTGACTTCAAACTGTTCAATCCAAGGAAAGATTTAACTCTATGAGATGAATACAAAATCACGAGAGAGTTTCTCAGAAAGCTTCTCTCCATTATTCAATGGAAGAAATTTCCTTGCTCGCAACAGGCCTCTGGTTGCCACTTAATATCTCTTTGCAGAATCCTCGATGACAGATTTTCCAAACTGGCAAATGTAGAGTAAGCTTTAACTCTGTGAAATGAATGGACATGTCAGAGATCAGTTTCCTGGAATGCTTCTTTCTGGGTTTTATTTGAGGATATGTCACTTTTCACCATAATCTTTAATGTGCTCTGAATATCACTTTTTGGTTTTACAGGAACAGTGTTCAAACAGTGCCTTATGAGAAGAAAGGTATAACTCCCTGAGTAGAATGCACACATCACCAAGCAGTTTCTCAGAAAGCTTCTCTCCAGTTTTTTTCTGATGATATTTCCTTTTTCACCACAGGCCCGAAAGTGATCCCAAATATCCCTTCGTGGAATCCTTCCATGACAGAGTTTCCAAACTGCATAATGTAAAGTAAGCTTTATCTATGTGAGATGAATAAACATAGCAAAAAGCAGATTCACAGAAAACTTCTTTCCAGTTTTTATCTGAAGATATTTCCTTTTTCAACATAGTCCTGAATGTGCTCCTGAATATCCCTTCGTGGATTCATCCATGACATAGTTTCCAAGCTGCATAATGTAGAGAAACCTTTATCTATGTGAGATAAATACACATGTCTCAGAACAGTATCACAGAAAGGGTTTCCCTGATGCTGTAAGAGAAGATAGGTATAACACTGTGGGTGAAATGCACACGTTACAAAACAGTTCCCCGGAAAGCTTCTATCCAGTTTCTCTCTGAATATATTTTCTTTTTCACCATAAGCCTCAAAGTACTCCCATATATCCATTCATACGCTAAACATGAACAATGTTAGAAAACTGCTCAATGAAAAGAGAAGCTTAACTGAGTGAGAGGAATTCACACGACACACAGCAGTTTCACAGAAAGCTTCCTTCTGGTTTTTATCTGAGGATATTTCTTTCTCCATATTCTAAGGAGCGTTCCCAATGTCGTTGCTCAGATTCCATAGAAATAGTGATTTCAAACTCTTCAATCCAAAGAATGATTTAACTCTATGAGAATAATACACACATCACAAAGCAGCTGCTCAGAAAGCTTCTCTCCAGTTTTCAACGGAAAACATTTCCTTGCTCAAAACAGGCCTCCGGGAGTCACTTAGTATCCCTTCGCAGATTCCTCAAAGACAGAGTTTCCAAATTGGGCAATGGAGAGCAAACTTTAACTCTGTGTAACGAATGCACATATCAGAGAACAGTTTGTTGGAACACTTCTTTCTGGGTTTTATTTGAGGATATTTCACTTTTCATCAAAGTTTTCAATGCCCTCCTTAATATAACTTTTTCAGTTTTACAGGAACAGTGTTCAAACACTGCCTTATGAGAAAAGAAGAATAACTCCCTGAGTGGAAGGCACACATCACAAAGCAGTATCTCAGAAATCTTTTCTCCAGGTTTTATCTGAAGAAATTTCCATTTTCACCATTGGCGTGCATGTGCTCCTGAATGCCTCTTTGCCAAACCTTCGATGACTGAGTTTCCAAACTGTGTAATAGAAAGAAAGTCTTATCTATGTGAGATGAATAAACATATCTATCACAAAGCAGTTTCACAGAAAGTTTCTTACCAGTTTGTGTCTGAGAATATTTTCTTTTTCACCATAGTCGTGCATATACTCCCGAATATCCCTTGGTAGCTTTTTCTTCAAAAGGGATTCCCCAATCCTCTATGAGAAGAAAGGGATCTCTGTGAATGTAATGCACACTTCACAAAGCAGCTCCTTGGAAAGCTTTCCTCCAGTTTCTATCTGAAGATATTTTCGATTTCACCATAAGCCTCAAAGTACTCCCAAATATCCCTTTGCAGACTAAACAAAAACAGTGTTAGAATCCTGCTCAATAAAAAGAGAAGCTGAACATTGTGAGTGAAATTCACACGACACATAGTAGATTCACAGAAAGCTTCCTTTTTTTTTTTTTTTTTTATCAGGGGGTATTTCTTTTTTAGGATATTCTAAAGAATCTTCCCAAATGTCCTTTCTCAGGTTCCAGAGAAACAGTGATATCAAATAGCTCAACCAAAAGAATGATTTAACTGTATGAGAAGAATACACACATCACAAAGCAGGTGCTCAGAAGGCTTTTCTCCAGTTTTCATTGGAAGACATTTCCTTGCTCACCACAGACCTCTGGGCGCCACTTAATATCCTTTTGCAGATTCCTCAAAGACAGAGTTTCGAAACCTGGAAATGTAGAGTAAGCTTTAACTCTGTGAGTTGATTGCACATATCAGAGGGCAGTTTCTTGGAACGTTTCTTTCTGGATTTTATTTGAGGATATTTCACTTTTTGCCATAGTCTTCAATGCACTCCAAAATACCAGTTTTTTGGTTTTACAGGAACAGTGTTCAAACTCCGTCTTAAGAGAAAAGAAGTAAAACTCCCTGAGTGGAATGCACATATCACAAAGCCATTTCTCAGAAAGCTTCTCTCCAGTTTTTATCTGAAGATATATTTTTTTTCACCTTAGGCCTGAATGTGATCACGAATATCACTTCGTGGATCCATCCATGACGGAATTTCCAAGCTGCGTAATGTAAAGAGAGCTTTATCTATGTGAGACGTATAAACATAG